>NW_016912977.1:0-5463 GCF_001483705.2 Eufriesea mexicana | reverse complement strand
TATATATATACATATATATATATATATATATAAATATATATATACATATTTATTTATTTATATATATATATATATTTTATTTCAATTTTCGTACAGTGTACGCGCGTATTAAAAAGCTCGCTCCAGTTAAAATGTAAGAATGATTGGATGTGTGCAGATATGACTGAATGAAATATAAATATAAATATGATTGGTATGATTATGTATCAAATGCAAAACCAAGTAACCAATGTAATAAAATAAATAAGACTTTTCTAGACGTGCTTAAATCGTTTATTCTCGCCTTTAGTATGGCTTTTACATGACACTTATATGAAACGCGATATATTAATTACAACCTCAAACATCACAATTATCAATTAATCAAGGTATTTCTAAATTGTGCAATATACGAATTATTAAGCAAATTATAGGCTACAAGAGTTTATAAATACAAAAGTTTGAATTTTCTTCGTTATAATATAATAGCACGTTCTGCATAAAATAGAATTGCATATATAAAGTTTAAGATAACGTAGGTATCGTATATAGGGTTTCATGAGCACCTAATTGTTGTGTTAACCAATCAAGACCTTGTGTAGAGCCGCAAGTATTTGTGATTAAAGATGAGCTTTGTATATGCCATGCTCTGCCGCAACATAATTTTTGTAAACACAAGATATCGCTTAATTCTTCAACACTGGCACAACCAACAATATCCTACAAAATTAAAAAATAATAAGAACAAGTATCAAGGAAAAAATAATTGAAAAAATTGATCAATAATGTATCCTTTGAAACATTATTTAAAAAATTTACGATGATACCTCACCTGCTTATTAGCATATATTAAAAATAGAGCATCCTTTAATTCACGTTCATTCACAATTTTTGATAATTCATTTTGTGCCTCTTTAAATCTAGATCTGTCACTAGCATCAATTACAAAAATAACAGCTTGAGTATTATGATAGTAATGTTTCCACAAAGGTCTGAATTTTTGCTGTCCACCAACATCCCACAATGTGAATACTAAATTTTTATATTCTAAACTTTCTACATTAAAGCCAATTGTAGGAATTGGTGGTCCAGAAAGTGTGATGCCTCTCATGGCTGATAGAATGCTTGTTTTTCCAGCACCATCCAATCCTAAGATTACCACACGCATGTCAATCTTTGTACCAATATGTACCCTGTTGTCCTATAATAATAATTATTGTATTATTTCTTGTAGGATTACGTAACATTAGAAATTACTGTTAAATATTCACAAATTATGTCTTTCATATAAAAAAATTGTACCAAAAATTCTTTACTAGTTTTCAATGCTTCAATACAATGATACAAATACATACCCGGCTGAATATTATGGGTATAGAGGATTCAGGTGTGAGGAAGTCAGGACCAACTTGAACATAATGTTGTTGTTGTTGTTCCAATGTAGTTAATACCTCTTTAACTTTTGTTGCGCTACTTAGTAATTTCCAATCTTCAGAATCTAAAATGCTTTCACACTGAATGCACACATCTGCTATTTGAGACCTTGTAGTAGTTAAGTCCTGTTGTTGCTGCCTTAAAGCACACAACCTGCCACGTGTTTCCGTTTCAACACAAGAGATAGCTGCATTTTCCTGTTCAGCTAATAAACCTCTTAATTCTTCAAAATGCTGATGCACCCTTTGTCTTGCATCTTCTATTGCCCATCCTTCTAATTCTTGTATCACTGTTTCTAATAATCACATTAATAGTAAGAAATATTTCTTATAAATTTAGTCATTAAATTCTTTCATTAACAGCTAATGTAATCTTTAATAAAAAAAATTATAACATATAATTATTATCGTATTATCGTATAAATATTAGAATACAGAAAGTAAACATACCTATTCTGTATGCTGTGTCTCTCATGCTTTCCATAAATTGTGTCATTTTCTGCAAAGCAGTCACAATAGATTTTCTAATATTCTCTGCCTCAACTTCCACCAAAGCTAACTACAATTAAAACACACACTAGAACATTGATTGTTGATTATACGTTATACTTTTTACCTTATGTGTACTATGTCTACCATAATCTTTGCATAAATAACACATAAGAGAGTTGTGACAGCCTTCCTGAGTACATGTAAATTCTGCTATGTGTGTTGTATGTACTGGACATTTTGGTTTGTCTTTTGGTTTCTCCGACAGGGGGACACGTTTATGTTTACTTAAGGTCTTTGAAGAATGAATATTACTATCACAATTTTCACACAAGTGAATTGCACAAATTGTACAATATAACACTGCAGTGTGAGCTTCATCTTCATCACAAGACTGATTGGACTGGAGTCTCTCCCTTTCAAGTATTAGCAACTTTTCACTGTTAGTTTGTTCTAGCCTTTCTAACAATTCAATTAAAGCAAAATTCTTTTTCAAATTGCAGATATTGTTTTGAATAATGCTTGTTGGCTGTCTATCAAAAGGACATAGTAAAAACTGCTGGTCTGTCATACAAGGTTTCAACCGTAAAAGGCATGAATGACATACTGTATGACCACATTGTAATAATCTTGGAACTTTTACTCCATCAATGGTAAATACCTCTTCACAGACACGACACTCTAACACCTAAAAGTTGATATTTTGAATAAAAATATATAGACAATGTAAAATATATAGATAAAACATTTAGATAATATAAAATATTTCACATTAATTCAGCTTACGTTTGTTCTTACAGTAGGTTTCAAAGTCTCCTTAAAATATTTGCTTAAATAATCCAAATTATCAGTCATGATAATTTTTCTTTAAAACTAGAAACAAATAAAACACTATCAGGAAATGAAAAATAATGAACGTTATTACAAATATATTAATTTTGTTATTAAAGGATATTTTCATATATAAAGTATATGCAATTTAAAACATACCATTTGAGATGAAAAAATATTTCTATATATAAAATTGTATGTAATTTCATACTCTTTTATTAACTATACTATTTATAGTTAATAATAAACAAAATTTCCCTAAACATCCATGTTAATAAAATACTTAATATAAATTAATATTCTTTTAGGTATACTAAATTTATTACAGAGTTAGTAAAATTTTAATCCACAAAATAAGAAATTATTATTTCTTGTAATAACTAATAACATAACTTAATTGATATAAAATAAATTTAGAAGCACAAAACACTTTTTATGCGCATTTAAGCATACTTTTCCTTAGATTTTATCATTTACTTATTTAATCACAAATGATTATTTTGTTCAAATAAACAATAATTATTTGTTTTCAAATTATTGCTATTTTATGTTCTTAATAAATCTTCTATAACTTAATTATAAATATATTATATAAAGCAGACGAAAATATCAAATTAAAAACTTATGCCATTATAGAAATTACCAAACTTTTTTATACTAAAAGAATTATAATCATAGTATATACCAAAATTGTGAAGTCCATATTGCAATATTAATAACGAGTGATAAAAAGTGTTGAAATATTTATTTATTTAGAAATAATATGAATTTCGATCTTGTTACAAGTAAACAACCTCTTTCTACGAATTTATTCATTACTGTTAAAGTATATTACTATAATCACCACAAACAATATTTCTACATTTAGTATACGAATATTTAAATGACTTATGTTATATGAAGAAAATTTATATCTTTTAATGTTAATGTACTTACTTACATTTTATTATTAAATTATTTGTATAACTGATCTATAATATCCCAATTATATATGAATTACGCATTAAAAAATGTTTGTTACGCTTTACGAATCTTTCCTCATCTCTTACCATATTAATAAAATAAAATATGTAATTAACATAACATTCAATCTCTAGCTTTATAATAAATAATTCTAATATCAAATTATTAGTAATAAGTTAAAATTATTACTGATAACTAAATGATTTATGAAATATATAAATTTATATTATCATTTATTAATACAAACATCATATATTATTATTATTAAAAATTGTTTATCATTATATTTTTTAATTAATTGTCATTTTTAGAAGTAATTAAAGTATTTAAAAAATAATTATACTTTTAAATACGGAATGTATATTAAGATATAAGAATTTATTTCATTATATCTATTTATTTAAGAATCCATTTTATTATAAGATATATATGAACATGCCTTAAACTTAGGCGAAACAGTAAATCTATATAATCTATGTTCTATGGTCAGGTTCGTGCAAATAGTCTCAGCAGTCGAGTACTATTCCATTGAAAGAGCTAAAGATAACGTACGTAAAATAATACGAAATTATAAACATGTTGAATTTAAAAATGGTTTCACGACAATTTACCAGACTTTTTAGAACTAGCTCTATAAGACCAAGTCATGAACCAGAGGGATTTCCTGGTGCCGTAAGTAAAAAAAAATTTTTGATTGCATAACATGTATTGATTACAATGATTACTGTGTAACCTAATAATATTTTGTTAAAATAAAAGTGAATAATAAAGATCATAAATTAAATGGAATTATTAATTGAATTTTTTTTAAACTTTTTCAGCATCAATTAAAGATAATTTAAATTAATTTTTACAGAATCTTCCTCTAGATATTCAAAACAGGTATAAATTAACTGCAATATTCATTCTTTTCTTTGGAAGTGGACTAGCAATACCATTTTTGTTGGTTCGTTACCACTTGAAGAAGGAAGTGTAAAATATGTAAGTTCTATCAATTTAATTTCAATTAAGTACAATTTAAATTTGGATTTACTTTATCTTAATAAATATCTTTTCAGGCATTGCGATATTAACATTAGCGAGTTAATTTGATATTATTATCAAATATATAACATGTAAAATAAATTTAACAATAAAAGACTATTAAACTAAATTTGATAAATACTATTTAATCAAATAATTTGAAACAATGTCAATATAATAACTAAAATAAGCTTTTATTAACTTGTACATCAAAACATTAAAAAATGTAATCAATTTTAATTAAATAACGTATAGAAGTTTCTCAAAATTGTAATTCATTTTTTTTTTAAATAAAAATTGTTCATTTTAATATGACTATCATATTACAGATGATATAAGTAAAAAGACAGGAATCTCATAAAGAAAAAAAAGTTTATTTATATATAGTTTATATTGACATGACAATTAAAAACGTTTTTGCTATTTGCAAGGAGAGTGCAAGTCCTTCGGCTCACTGATTTAGCTGAAACTTTACAGGTTTGTAGATATCATCCTGCAGTTTCAGAAAATATATCATTATAGTCAAAACTACTCAATAGTTTTTGAAATGCTTGCGATTAAAGTTTTATTACTCCAAGAACAATATATTTATTTCCTGTATGTCTAAATTCAAGTTGTAGCGTAACGGCAACGATCGTGAATTGCTATACTGGAGGAGCCGAGGTTCGGTTCCTGTCCATAGTTTTTTCAATATATTTTTTATCTTGTATTCATTTTTCGTCTATGAAAACATTCTAAATATACA
>NW_016912976.1:42351-48232 GCF_001483705.2 Eufriesea mexicana | reverse complement strand
GAAAAATCAGAGTTACACAAGCGTAACCTAGACCAACGTAACATATACAAACATAGCATATCATAACCTAATTTGCCGAGCCCGCCATTGTTGGCCTTCCCAGAGCCAAGCTGAAAATATATCCTGACAACACTTATCCTAACTTAAGCTAACCGAACGCGACCTAACTGAAGTTGACGCGCCGCGACCGCTATTGCTCGCCTCTCCAGAGTCAAGCAGAGTATAGTAGAGCAACATAGATCGCTGGTATCCACCGAATAGCAGAGTGTGTTGCAAAATTCGAGGATACCCTGTCTTAACCTGGCCTAACATAACATAACCAAACGTAGCATAACTGAACATAAAGCCGCGATCTCTGCTGCTGGCATCCCCATGGCCAAGCCGAAAATTGTATAGCAATGTAGGGCGCAGAAGTCCACCGAACAGCAGCGTCTAGCACAAAAGTCAAAGAAATCCTAACCATGCCTCCCTATCCTACGCCAACGATTCGTAATATAACTGAGCCTAACGTAGCGACACCACTATTACTTGCTACCCCAGAGCCGAGCCGAACATATTGGAGCGCAGTAGAGCGCAGAGCTCCACGAGATAGCAGTGTGTAGCACGAATGTCAAAGAAATCTTAACCGATCTTTCCAAACCTAACCAAACGAAACGTAATCTTTCTTAACCTAAAGTGCCGAGACCATTATTACGGGCCACCACAGATCCAAGCATAGCATATTAGAGCACATAAGAGCGCAGAAATCCACGGAATAGCGGTGTATAGCGCAAAGGTCAAAGTAGCCTACCCTAACCTAGCCAAACGTAACATAAACAGACGTAACAGAGCTGAAACTAACATGGCGAGACCACTATTGCTGTCCCGTACAGAGACACGGAGAACGTACTACAGCACTGTAGTGGGCAGAATTCGACCACATTAAAGTGAATAGCGCAAAAGTCCAAGGCATCCTAACATATCCTGACCTAACATAACCTAGTCAAACGTAGCATAACTCTACATAACGTGCTGCGACTATTGCTGGACTCCCTAGGGTCAAGCAGATTATAGTAGAACACAGTCGAGTGCAGAAATCCTCCGAACAGCAGTTTATATCATGAAAGTCGAAGATAACCTGACCAAATCTGATCTATCGTATCCTATCCAAGCATAGTATAGCACAACATTACCTGTCGAGACCAATATTGCTGGCCCCCTCAGAGCCTAGCATAGCATATAGAAAACATTAGATTCACCGAATTGCAGTGAATAGCACAAAGGTCAAGGTAGTCAATCCTAACCCAGCCTAACGTAACTTATACGAACGTAGACTAAATGAGCCAAATATGACGAGACCACTAATGCTAACCTCCACAGAGACAAGCAGAATGTACTACAGCACAGTAGAGCGCGGAAGTACAGCGCATTGCAGTGAATGCCACATGGGCCGTAGATACCCTAACCTCACCTAGCCTAACCTAACCAGCCAATTGTCGCATAACTAAACATGACGTGCCGCGACTACTGCTCCTGGTCTCCCAAACGCCAAGCAGAATGTAGTAGAGAACAGTATATCGCAGTAGTCCACGGAATAGCAGTGTAAGGCATAATAACCAAGGCAGCCTATCCTAACCTAGCCAAACTTATCATAGCCAAACGTAACATAACACAACCTAACGTGACGAGACCGCCACTGCTGGCCACCGCACGGACATTCAGAGTGTACTAGAGCACAGAAGTGTTCACAAATCCACCGCATTGCAACGCATAGCTCAAAAGACGAGGATGTCATGACCTAATCTGACCGAACCTAACCGAACCGAGCGTAGCATGTCTTAAAGCAATGCACAGCGGCCATAGCTCCTGGCCTCCCCAGAGCCAAGCAGTGCACGCTAGAGTACAGTAGAAAGCAGAAGTCCTCCGAATGGCAGCGTATTGCGCAAAAGTCGTGGTTATCGTATCCTAACCAAATCAAACGTAACAAAAACATGCGTAACCTTACTGAACCCAACGCGCCGAGACCACTACTGCTGTCCTGCCCAGAGCTAAGCAGACTACACTACAGCACAGTTGAGCGCAGGAATCCGCCGCATTGCAGTGTATAGGACAAAAGTCAAAGCTTTCCTATCGTAACATAGGCAATCGCAGTATAGCCAAACGTAACCTAACTCAACAGAACGTCCCGCGGCCACTATTTCTGGCCTCACCAAACCCAAGAAGAGCGCACTAGACCTCAGCAGACCGCAGGTACTCACCGCATTGCTGTTCACGGCACAAAAGTGGAAGATACCCTAACTTAACATTCTCCGAACTAACCAATACAAACGTAGTGTAGCTCAACACAACGCAATGAGACCATTATTGCTGGACACCGCAGAGCCAAGCAGGGTAAATTAGGCCACAGTAGAAAGCATAAATCAACCGCATTGCAGTGTGTAGCACAAAAGTCTGACGTACCCTGCCTCAACATGACATAACGTCAGCTATCCAAACGTAGTTTAACTCAACAAAACGTGACGTGACCAGTATTGCTGGGGCACAAGAGCCAAGCGGTACATATCAGCGTACTGTAGAAAGCAGAAGTCCACCGAATAACAGTGTATAGCACAAAAGAGGAAGATACCGTAACATAACTCGACCAAATCTATCCAATCCGCACGTAGAGAAACTCAAAGTACCGTGACGAGACCAATATTGCTGACTTCCCCAGAGCAGAGCAGAACATGTTAGTGCAGAGTACAAAGTAGGAATGCACAGTACAACAGCGTATAGCACAAAAGAGTAGGCTGTCGTGTCCTAAGATAACCAAACGTTACTTAACCCAAGGTAACGTAACTCATACTACCGTGCCGAGTACACTATTGCTGCCCCCCCTCCCCCACAGCCAAGCAGAATATACTAGAGCATAGTAGAGCGCATAAACCCACCGTATTGCAGTGTATACCACAAAAGGCAAAGATACCCAAACCCAATATAACCTAAGCTAACCTAACCAAACGTAGTCAAAGTCAGCTTAACGTGCCGCGACCGATATTGATGGCCTTCGTGGGGCCAAGGAAATCGTATTAGACCAGAATCGGGCGCCTCAATCCACCGCATAACAATGTGTGGCGCGAAAGCCTAAGTAGCATATCTTGACCAAGCGAAACGTAACGTTCAAAACGTAACCTAACCCAACCTATGTCGACGAGACCACCATTTCTGGCCTAGTCAGAGGCAGGTGGTATGTTCTAGAGCACAGTAGTGCGCAAAAATCCACCGTATTGCTGCGAATAGCACAAAAGTCGAAGGTATCCTGACCCAACCTGACAAAACCTAACCTAACCAAACGTAACCTCACTCAACCTAACGTGCCGTTACCACTATTGCTGACCTCCCCAGAGCCAAGCAGAACATACTAGAGCAGAGTAGGGAGCAGAACACCACGGAATAGCGGCGTGTCGCCCAAAAGTCAATGGCATTCTGTCCTAACCTAACCAAACGTAACATAACCAAACCTAACCCAATAAACCTTACGTGACGAGACATCTATTTCTGCACTTCCCATAGCCATGCAGAACGTATTAGAGGAGAGTGTAGCACAGAAATCCGTATAGTTGTAGTGCATAGCACAAAAGTCAATGCTACCCTACCCTAAAATAACAGAGCGTAGCGGTATTCAACCCAATGCGGCGAGACCGCTATCGCTGGCCTCCGCAGAACCAAGCAGAATATACTAGGATACAGTAAAACGCTGAAATCTGCCGCATTGCCGTGTACAGCGCAACAGTCGAAAGTATCGAAACCATTCCTGAACCAACCTAGACTAACCAAACGTAGCATAACTCAAACCAGCGTGCACAGACCACTGTTGTTAGCCTCGCCAGGGCCAAACAGAATATAGTAGAGTACAGAAGAGTGCAGAAGCCCCAGAGTATCAGTGTATAGCACAAATGATAAAGCCACCCTACCCTAACATAGCCAACAGTCACATAACCAAGCGTAACATATCAAAAACAAACGTGCCGCGACCACTGTTGCTGGCCTCCACAGGGCCAAGCGGAATATATCAGAGCACAGTGTTGCGCGGAAGTCCGAAAAATAGCAGTTAATACAACGAAAGTCGGAGCTACGGTAGTCGAACGCAGCAAAGCCCAACCTAACGAAACATAACATAACTAATCCTAACGTGCCGAGAACACTATAGCTGGCCTCCACGGAGCCAAGGAGTTCATATTGGAGCAGTGCGGATCGCAGAATTCCACCGAACAGTAGTGTATAACTCGAATGTCGAAGCTATCATACCCTAACATATCCAATCGTCACGTGGCCAAACGTAATGTAGATCAACCCAACGTGCCGCGGCCGCTATTGCTGGCCTCCCCACTGCCGAGCAGAATGTATTAGAGCACATTGTTGCTCAGAAGTCCATCGTATAGCAGTGTATAATGCGAAAGTCGAAGCTACCCTAACCAGACCTAGTAAAACCTAATCCAACGAAGCGTAGATTAACTAAACATAATATGCAAAGGCACTACTCCCGGCGTCCACAGAGGCAATATACTAGACAAAACATTAGAGCACAGCACAGCGCATGACATAAACGAAAGTAACCGAACTCAAACAACCGGGCCGTGAACACTATTTGTGGCCTACACAGATTTAAGCAGAAAATACCGGAGCACGGTAGAACGCAGAAATCCTCCGAATAGCAGACTATAGCACATGCGTCAAAGCTTACCTACCCTAAGCTAACCAATCGTAGCATAACCAAACGTAACCTTATCGAACCTAACGTGGCGTGGCCATTATTGCCGGCCTCCGCGTAGCCAGGCAGAACATGCAGGAGAAACGTAGAGCGCAGAAATACAAAGAACATCAGCGTATAGCACAAAAGTCAAAACTATCCTCTACAAACCTATCCAATTGTAATATAACCAAATGTAACATAGCTCCATCTAACGTGCCGCGACCAGCATAGCTGGCCTCCACGGACCGAAGCAGAACATATTAGAGCACAACAGAACGCAGAAATCCACCGAATAGCGATGTATATCACAAAAGATAAAGATATTCTACCCTAACATACTCAACCGTCAAATAACCAAACGTAACGAAACAAAATCCAACGTGCCGCGACAACAATTGCTGGCCTCCCCTGCGTTAAGCAGAAAATATTAAAGCAGAGTAGAGCGCAGGAATCCACCTAATATCAGTGTACAGCACAAAAGTCTTAGAAATCCTATCCTAACGCAACCAAACCTGACAACAAAACGTAACATAATTTAACACAGCGTTGCGAGATCCTTGTCGCTGGCATACCCAGAGACAAGCAGAATGCACTAGGGAACAGTGGACCGCAGAAATCTGCCGCATTGCAGTGTATAGCATAATAATGAAAGACATCCAAACCTTACCAGAACAACCATAAACTAACAAAACGTAGCCTAACCCAACCTAATCTGCCGAGACCACTATTACTACACTCCTCAGCGCCAAGCATATGTGTGGAGAGTAGAGGTCAGAAATCCATAGAAACTCAGCGCACGTAACAAAAGTCAAAGCTAGCCTATCTTAACGCAACCAAACCTAACACCACCAAACGTAACCAAATTTAACCTAACGTGGTAAGAACACTGTTGCTGGCATCTCCAGGGTCAAGTGGTATATACTAGAGGAGAGTAGAGCGCAGAAAGTCGCCTCTTTGCTGTGTGTAGCACAAGAGTTGAAGGTAACAAACCGTACCTGAACTAACCCAGACTAACCAAACGTAGCGTATCTCTGCCCTACGTGCCGAGACCAGTTTTACTGGCCGCCACAGAGACAAGCAGAAAACATTAGGCCAAAGCAGATCGCAGATATCCATCGATTAGCATCGTACAGCACAATAGTCAAAGCTACTCTGCCATAACATAGCCAA
>NW_016912976.1:18285-40564 GCF_001483705.2 Eufriesea mexicana | reverse complement strand
CCCCCCCCCCAACCAAGCAGAATATACTAGAGCATAGTAGAGCGCATAAACCCACCGTATGGCAGTGTATACCACAAATGGCATAGATACCCAAACCCAATACGGCCTAAGCTAATCTAAACAAACGTAGTCAAAGTCAGCTTAACGTGCCGCGACCGATATTGATGGCCTCCGTGGGGCCAAGAAAAGCGTATTAGACCAGAATCGGGCGCCTAAATCTACCGCATAACAGTGTATGGCGCAAAAGCCTAAGTAGCATATCTTGACCAAGCCAAACGTAACGTTCAAAACGTAACCCAACCCAACCTATGATGACGAGACCACCATTTCTGGCCTAGTCAGAGGCAGGTGGTATGTTCTAGAGCACAGCAGTGCGCACAAATCCACCGAATTGCTGTGAATAGCACAAAAGTCGAAGGTATCCTGAACCAACCTGACAAAACCTAACCTAACCAAACGTAACCTCACTCAACCTAACGTGCCGTTACCACTATTGCTGACCTCCCCAGAGCCAAGCAGAACATACTAGAGCAGAGTAGGGAGCAGAACACCACGGAATAGCGGCGTGTCGCCCAAAAGTCAATGGCATTCTGTCCTAACCTAACCAAACGTAACATAACCAAACCTAACCCAATAAACCTTACGTGACGAGACATCTATTTCTGCACTTCCCATAGCCATGCAGAACGTATTAGAGGAGAGTGTAGCACAGAAATCCGTATAGTTGCAGTGCATAGCACAAAAGTCAATGCTACCCTAACCTAAAATAACAGAGCGTAGCGGTATTCAACCCAATGCGGCGAGACCGCTATCGCTGGCCTCCGCAGAACCAAGCAGAATATACTAGGATACAGTAAAACGCTGAAATCTGCCGCATTGCCGTGTACAGCGCAACTGTCGAAAGTATCGAAACCATACCTGAACCAACCTAGACTAACCAAACGTAGCATAACTCAAACCAGCGTGCACAGACCACTGTTGTTAGCCTCGCCAGGGCCAAACAGAATATAGTAGAGTACAGAAGAGTGCAGAAGCCCCAGAGTATCAGTGTATAGCACAAATGATAAAGCCACCCTACCCTAACATAGCCAACAGTCACATAACCAAGCGTAACATATCAAAAACAAACGTGCCGCGACCACTGTTGCTGGCCTCCACAGGGCCAAGCGGAATATATCAGAGCACAGTGTTGCGCGGAAGTCCGAAAAATAGCAGTTAATACAACGAAAGTCGGAGCTACGGTAGTCGAACGCAGCAAAGCCCAACCTAACGAAACATAACATAACTAATCCTAACGTGCCGAGAACACTATAGCTGGCCTCCACGGAGCCAAGGAGTTCATATTGGAGCAGTGCGGATCGCAGAATTCCACCGAACAGTAATGTATAACTCGAATGTCGAAGCTATCATACCCTAACATATCCAATCGTCACGTGGCAAAACGTAATGTAGATCAACCCAACGTGCCGCGGCCGCTATTGTTGGCCTCCCCACTGCCGAGCAGAATGTATTAGAGCACATTGTTGTTCAGAAGTCCATCGTATAGCAGTGTATAATGCGAAAGTCGAAGCAACCCTAACCAGACCTAGTAAAACCTAATCCAACGAAGCGTAGATTAACTAAACATAATATGCAAAGGCACTACTCCCGGCGTCCACAGAGGCAATATACTAGACAAAACATTAGAGCACAGCACAGCGCATGACATAAACGAAAGTAACCGAACTCAAACAACCGGGCCGTGAACACTATTTGTGGCCTACACAGATTTAAGCAGAAAATACCGGAGCACGGTAGAACGCAGAAATCCTCCGAATAGCAGACTATAGCACATGCGTCAAAGCTTACCTACCCTAAGCTAACCAATCGTAGCATAACCAAACGTAACCTTATCGAACCTAACGTGGCGTGGCCATTATTGCCGGCCTCCGCGTAGCCAGGCAGAACATGCAGGAGAAACGTAGAGCGCAGAAATACAAAGAACATCAGCGTATAGCACAAAAGTCAAAACTATCCTCTACAAACCTATCCAATTGTAATATAACCAAATGTAACATAGCTCCATCTAACGTGCCGCGACCAGCATAGCTGGCCTCCACGGACCGAAGCAGAACATATTAGAGCACAACAGAACGCAGAAATCCACCGAATAGCGATGTATATCACAAAAGATAAAGATATTCTACCCTAACATACTCAACCGTCAAATAACCAAACGTAACGAAACAAAATCCAACGTGCCGCGACAACAATTGCTGGCCTCCCCTGCGTTAAGCAGAAAATATTAAAGCAGAGTAGAGCGCAGGAATCCACCTAATATCAGTGTACAGCACAAAAGTCTTAGAAATCCTATCCTAACGCAACCAAACCTGACAACAAAACGTAACATAATTTAACACAGCGTTGCGAGACCCTTGTCGCTGGCATACCCAGAGACAAGCAGAATGCACTAGGGAACAGTGGACCGCAGAAATCTGCCGCATTGCAGTGTATAGCATAATAATGAAAGACATCCAAACCTTACCAGAACAACCATAAACTAACAAAACGTAGCCTAACCCAACCTAATCTGCCGAGACCACTATTACTACACTCCTCAGCGCCAAGCATATGTGTGGAGAGTAGAGGTCAGAAATCCATAGAAACTCAGCGCACGTAACAAAAGTCAAAGCTAGCCTATCTTAACGCAACCAAACCTAACACCACCAAACGTAACCTAATTTAACCTAACGTGGTAAGAACACTGTTGCTGGCATCTCCAGGGTCAAGTGGTATATACTAGAGGAGAGTAGAGCGCAGAAAGTCGCCTCTTTGCTGTGTGTAGCACAAGAGTTGAAGGTAACAAACCGTACCTGAACTAACCCAGACTAACCAAACGTAGCGTATCTCTGCCCTACGTGCCGAGACCAGTTTTACTGGCCGCCACAGAGACAAGCAGAAAACATTAGGCCAAAGCAGATCGCAGATATCCATCGATTAGCATCGTACAGCACAATAGTCAAAGCTACTCTGCCATAACATAGCCAAACGAAACGTAACCAAACATAACAAAACTTAACCTCACGTGCTGAGACGTCTATTGCTGCCCTCCACAGAGCAATGCGGAACATATGCGAGGGGAGCAAAGCGTAAAAATTTATAGAATAGCAGTGTATCGCACAAAGGCCAAAGATACTCTATCCTAACATAGACATACGTAACATAGCCATACGAAACCGTTTTCAACCTAACGTGGCGCGGCCACTATTGCTGGCCCACCCAGGGCCAAGCAGAGTATACTAGACTGCAGTGGAGCGCAGAAAGACTTGGGAATCCAGTATATAGCACAAAAGTCAAAGCTATCCTATCCTAACATAGCTAATTGAAAGACAACCAAACGTAACAAAATTCAACCCAACGTCTGCGACATATACTGCTGCCCCCCAGGCTCCAAGCAGATTATAGTAGAGCACAGTAGGGCGCATAATTTCACCGAATAGTAGTGTATACTGCGAAAGACGAAGCTATCCTCGCAGAAACTGGCATAACATAGCCTAACGAAACGTAATATAACACAACATATCCTGCCGATACCTCTATTGCTGTCCACCCCAAAGTCAAGCAGAGAACATTAGAGCACAGTAGAGCGCAGGAGGCCACCGAATAGCAGTGAATGGCGCAAAATTCTAAGCTGCTCTACCCCAACATGACCAAACTTGTCAAATGCAAACGTAGCCTGAGAAAAACTAACGCGCCGAGATCACTATTGATGTCCTCCCCAAAGCCAAGCAGAAAATATTAGAACGCAGTAGAGCGCACTAGTCGAAGGATAGCAGTTTCTAGCACAGAAGCCTAAACTGTCCTATCCTAACCTCACCGAACGTAACATAACCAAACATGGCATAGATCAAACTAACATGACAGGACCACTATTGCTGGCGTCCACAGAGACAAGCTGAATGTACTACATCACAGTACAGCGCAGAAATCCACCGCATTGCAACCAATAGCAAAGAGGCCGTAGACATCCTAACCTAATCCGGCCTAACCTAACCAAACGTAACATAAAGCACCGTAACGTGCCCCGAACACTATTGCCCGCATCCACTGAGTCGAGCAGAGTATAGCAGCGTAATGTAGAGGAAAGGAATTCACAGAATGACAGCGTACATCACAAAGGAGGGAGAAATCCTAACCAGACCATACTAACCTAACCTAACGAAACGTGTCATGGTTCGACCTAACGCGCCGATAGCACCATCTCTCGCCACACCAGAGCCAAGCAGAACATATCAGAGCACAGTAGAGGGCGGAAATGCACCGAATAGCACTGTACAGCTCAAAAGAATAAGCTACTCTCTCCTAATATAGCCAAGCGTGTCACAAGCAATCGTAGCCTAACCCAATCTAACGCGGCGAGGGCACTTTCGCTGTACTTCCAGAGCCAAGCAGAAGACATTAGAACACAGTGGATCACAGAAATCCACGGAAAAGCAGTGTATAGCACGAAAGATAAAGTAGACCCTCCTAATCCAGCCAAACGAAGCATATCCAAACGTAGCATGGCTAAACTTAACATGACGAGACCACTAATGCTGGGCTCCCCAGGTCCAAGCAGAATACACTACAGCATAGCAGAGCGCAGAAATCCACCGCATTGCACAGTATAGCACAAAAGTCACATATGCACTATCAAAACATTATCAATCGTAACACAACCAAACGTAGCCTAACTAAACGTAACGTCGCGCGACCACTAGATCTGGCCTCCATTGAGCCCAACAGAATATACCAGAGCACGGTAGGGCGCAGAAATCCACCACATTGCAGTGCAAAGCAGAAAAGTGGAAGACACCCTAACCTAACCTGACCCAACCTAACCTAACCAAAAGAAGTGTAACTCATCATAACGTGATAAGACAATTATTGCTGCACTCCCTCCAGCCATGCAGTATATATTAGAGCACAGTAGAACGCAGAAATCCACCGAATAACAATGTACAGCACAAAAGTCGAGGCCTCCGTATCCTAACCTAGCCAAACGTAACATGACCGAACGTGACATAGCTTAACCCAACGTGTCGCGACCACCATCGTTGGCGAAACAGTGTCAAGCGCAATACGATTCAGCAGAGTAGAGCAGAGAAGTCCACAGAACATGTTTGTTGAGCGCATAGGTCAAAGCTGTTCTAACGTAACCCATCCTAACCTACACAAACGAATCGTAATCTGACTAAATCTAACTTGCCGCCAAGAGTATTGCTGGTCTCCCCAGAGGAGAGCAGATTATAGTGGAGCAGAGTAGACCGCAGAAGTCCACCGAATAACAGGCTATGCTAAGGAAGTCATAGCTATCCAAGCCTTACCCAAGCAAACGTAACATAACCAAACGTAGCCTAACACACACATACGTGCCAAGACCACAACTGCTGGCCTCCCTAGAGCGAAGCAGAGCATATCACAGCACAGTAGAGCGCAGAGGTCTATCGAAAAGCAGTGTACAGCACAACAGTCAATGCCATCATAGCCAAACGTAACTCAACCTAACCTAACCAAGCGCAACATAACTCAACCAATCGTGTCACTACCACTATTTCTGGCGCCTCAGAGTAGGACAGGGTATATTAGAGCAATGTAGAGCGCAGAAATGCACCCAATTGCAGTGTATGGCGCAATAGTCAAAGTTACCCTACGCTAAGTTGTACAAGCGAAAAGAACCAAACGCAACCAAATCCAATCTAACGTGCGTAGACCGCTGTAGCTGGTCTCACCACAGGCAGGCGGAACACAATAAAGGAGAGCAGAGCGCAGGTGCCCATATAACGGCAGTGTATAGCAGAAAAGACGAAGCTGCCGTAACTTGACCGAAACAAACCTAACATAACCAAACGTAACCTATCTCGAACTAACATGACGCTACCACCATTGCTGGCCTCCGCGGAGCCGAGCATGACATATTAGAAGAGATCAGAGAGCAGAAATCCACCGAAAAGCAGTGTACCGCTCAAAAGTCAGGTCCCTCCTGTCCTAACTTAGAAAAACGTTACATATCCAAACGTAACCTAACCCAACCTAACGTGCCGGGACCACTATTACTGCACGCCACAGTGTGGAACATGGTAAAGTAGTGCACAGTAGAGCCCAGAAGTTCGTAGGATAGCAGTGTTGAGCACAAACGAAGGCGATGTCCTAACCTAACCCAACAAAGCCTAACTCAACCGAACGTAATCTAACATAACCTAGCATGACGCGACCACTCTCCCTGGACTCCCCAGGGCTCAGCAGATTATAGTACAGCAATCTAGAGCGCAGAGATACACCGAATATCATGGTATAGCACAAGAGTCAAAGAAATCCTTCCCGAACCTTCCAAACCGAACCAATCGAAACGTAACGTAAATCAAACTAACGTGACGATGCCACTACTGCTGGTCTCCCCGGAGCCAAGCAGAATATATTAGAGCGCAGTGGAGCGCAGAAATCCTCTGAATAGGAGTTTATAGCACAAAGGCCATAGCCACCCTAACGAGACCCAGCTTAAGCTAGCCAAACGTAACCTTCCACAGCCTATTGTGCCCCGACCGGCATTGCTGCCCTCCCCAGGGTCGAGTTGAGTACAGTATACCTACGAAGAGCGCAGAAATCCTCGGAATAGCAGTGTATACCACAAAAGTCAACGTTATCATATCCTATCCCAAACAAACGTAACATAAACAAACGTAACTTTAAAAAGTCCAACGTGTCTAGCGCACCATTGCTGGCCACTCCAACGCCAAGCAGAACATATTAGAGGAGAGCGCAGCGCAGAAATCAACAGAATGGCAGTGTATAGCAGAAAGGTCAAGGCTATCCCAACCAAATCCATGTCAACGTGTCCTAATCAAGCGTCACGTATCGAAACATGATGTGACGCGGCCACTATTTCTGGCGTCCCCAGAGTAATACAGAACATATTAGAGCGCATCAGAGGGCAGGAATCCACCTAATAGCAGTGCATAGCACGAAGGTCATAGCTATCCTAACCAAACTCAACCGAGCCTAGCCAAGCCGTACGTAACATAACTCAACCTAACGTGCCGCGACCGCCATTGCTGGCCTCCCCAGAGACAAGCAGACCATATTAGAGCAGAGTAGAGCGCAGAAACCCACCGAGTAGTAGTGTATTCCACAAAAGTTGTAGCTACCCTTTCTTAACCTAACCAATCGTAGCATAACCAAACGTAACATAACGCAAAGTAACACGGCGAGACCACAGTTGCTTTGCTCCCCAGAGACAAGCAGAGTGTAACAGCGCAGAGTAGAGCGCAAAAGTACATAGAGTAACAGTGTATATTACAAAAGTCAGTGCTATAACGACCTTGCCCTACACATACTAACTTAACCAAACGCAACCTAACTCAACCTAACTAACCGCATCACTTTTGCTGGCCCCCCAGAGCCATGCTGATTATATTAGAGAAGATCAGGTTGCAGAAATCTAAAGAATCCTAGTGTACAGCAGAAAAGTCAAAGATACCATACCTAACACATGCAAACGTAACATAACCTAACGCAGGAATTCTCAACATATCGTGCTGCGACCACCCTTGCTGGCCACCCCAGGTTCTACCTGATAGAGTATGGTGCAATACAGGGCAGGAATTCACAGCCTGAGTGTGTATAACACGAAAGTCAAAGATACCCTAACCAAACTAAGCCTAACCTAAGCAAACCATACGCAGCCTGACTGAAACAAACGTGCCGCGATCAATATTGCTGCCCCCCCCCCCCAGGGTCGAGTTGACTAGAGTAGAGCAACGAAGGGCGCAGAAATCCTCCGAATAGCAGTGTACAGCACAGAAGTCACAATCATTCTGTCCTAACCTAACCAAATGTAACGTAACCAAACGTTACCTAAGTCATCATAACGTGCCGAGACAGCCATTTGTGGCCTCCTGAGAGCAATTTTGCAAATATTAGAGCACAGCAGTGCTCAAAAATACGCCGATTAGCAGTGTACAACACAAAAGTCAAATCTATCCTACCCTAACCTAACGAAACCTTATATGTCCAAATGTAGCATAGCTCATGCTAACGAGCCGCGTCCATAATTCCTGGCGTTTCCGGAGAAGAGGAGAGTGTGGTAGTGCTCAGTAGAGCGCAGAAATCCATCGAATAGCATTGTTTGGCACAAAATTCGAAGCTGTACTATCCTAACCTGACCAAGCCTTACCTAACCAAACGTAACATAACACAACCGAACGTGCCACCACCACTATGGCTGGCCTCCCCTGGGAAAAGCAGAGGCTAGTAATGCAGAGCGCAGATATCGACCGAACCGCAGCGTATAGCACAAAAATAAAAGGAATGCTGCCAAATCGATCCTAAACAAACGCAACCAGACGTAAACTATCTCAATCTATCGCGCGACGACCGCCATTACTGGTCTTCCCAGAGCCGAATATAGCGAAGTAGAGCAATGGAGAGCGCAGAAATCCTCCGTATAACAGCGTACAGCAGGAAGGTCAAAGCTATCCCAACCCAACCTATCCCAACCTAACAAAGCCATACGTAACATAACTCAAACCAAAGTGCCGCGACCATAGTTTCTGGCAACCCCAGAGCCAATTAGAATATACTAGAGCACAGTAGGGGGCGGAAGTCCGACGTGGAGCAGTTCACAGCACAAAAGTCAAAGCTATACTGTCCTAACCCAACCGAACGTAACCTAACACATCCTAACGTGCCGAGACTACTATTGCTGCACTGGCTAGAGCCAAGCAGATCATATTAGTGGATAGTATAACTGAGAAGTCTATAGAATGGTAGTTTATATCAGAAAGGTCTAAGCTACCGAAACCTAACCCAAACCAACACAACATGGTCAAACATGGCCTACCTCTAACTGACGCGCCCAGGCCACAATTGCTCCGCGGAGCCAAGCAGAATATACTACAGAACAGCAGAGCGCCGAGATCCGCCGAATAGCTGCGTATAGCAGAAAATTCGCAGAAATACTTACCAAACTTAACCTAACCTAACCAAACCGAACGTAAAGTGGCTCAAACAAGCGTGCCACGACCACCATAGCTGCCCCCTCCAGAGACCAGCAGAACACATTAGAGCACAGTAGAGTACGGAGGTCCAGCGAATAGCGGCGTATATTACAAACGTTAAAGCCTTTCCCAACCTAACCAATCGTAACATAAGCAAATGTGACCTGACAAAATGCAGCGTACCGATACCACTATTGCTGTCCTCCCAGAGCCAAGCAGAGCATATTAGAGCACAGTAGGGCGTCGAAATCCACGGAACAGCAGTGTACGGCACAAAAGTGGTAGCTATCCTATCATAACCTAACCAAAACTTACATTAAATAACGCATCACAACTCAAATTTAAGTGTAGCGACTAACACTCCTGGCGTCCCTGGGGACAAGCAGAGTGTCGTAGCGCACATTGGAGCACAGAAGTCCACAGAATAACAGTGTGTATCATAAAAGTCAAAGATAAACCAGCCTAACCCAACGTAACCTATCATAACCAAACGTAGCCTCACTGAACCTAACGAACCGCGACCAGTATTGCTGGCATCCCTAGAGCTATGCAGAGCATATTAGGGGAGAGTAGGGCGTAATGCATGGAAACGCAGCAAAGAGCAGAAAAGTAAATGCTATCCGAACCTAACACATGCTAACGTAAACTAGCCGAACGCAACACAACTAAACATATCGTGCCATGTCCTCCATTGCTGGTCTCGCCGGGGTCGAGCAGAGCATAGTAGAGCAATGGATAGCCCAGAAATCCTCCGAATAGCAACGTATAGCACAAGCGTTGGAGTTATCCTATCCTAACATAACCAAACGTAACATAACAAAGCGTTACCTAACTCAACGTCACGAGCCAACACCACCATTGCGGTCCTCCCATCGCCAAGCAGGGCATATTAGAGGAGAGTAGACCGCAGTTTTCCATGGAATGGCAGTGTATAGCACGAAAGTCAACGATATCCCAACCTAACCCCAGCAAACGTTAACTATCAAAACCTAACGCGCCGCGGCCACCATTTCGAGCACTCCCAGATCAGAGCAGGGAACACTAGATCGCAGTAGAGCTCAGGAATCAACCGAATTGCGGTGTATAGCACAATGGTCGGACTATCCTAACCTAACACAACGTAATGTATCCTAACCAAACGTTACATAACTAGCCCTAGCATGACGAGACGAATATTGCTGGCCACCCCTGATCCAAGAAGATCATATTAGAGCACAGTAGAGCGCAGAAACCCATCGAATATCAGTGTATAGCACAGAAGTCAAAGCCACCCTCTTGAAACTTAGCCTAACCCGACAAAGCCAAGCGTAACCTGACTCAACATAGCCTGCCGATGCCGCTATTTCCGGTCTCACGAGAGTAGAGCAGATTATAATAGGGCAATGTAGATCGCAGAAATCCATCGAACAGCTGTGTATGGCGCAAAATTGTAAGCCATTCTATCCGAACCTAACCGAACGTAACGCAAACAAGCGCAACCTGATCCAGACAAAGGTGCAGAGACCAATACTGCTGGCCTCTCCATGGCCAAGCAGAATATGCAAGTGCGCGGTAGGGCGCAGAAGTCCACTGAATAGCCGTGTACAGCTCAAAAGTCAAAGCCATCCTAACGAAACGTAATCTAACCTAACTCAAGCAAACGCTCTCCGACCGCTATCTTTGGTCTCCCTAGAGACAAGCAGATGCTAGTAGAGCAACGCAGAACGCAGACATCGACCGAATAGCTGTGTATGGCGCAAAAGGCAAAGCTACCCTAGACAAACTTAACCAAACCTAGCCAAGCCAAGCGTAAACTTACTCAACCTACGGTGCAGAGATCACCATTGCTGGCCTCCACAAGGCCATGCTGGAAATACTAGAGCACAGTGATGCGCAGTGATCCACAGCATCGCAGCGTGTAGCACAAAAGTCAAAGCTATCCTATCCTAACCTGTACGAACGTAATATAAACAAAATCTGCCTTACTTAACCTAACGTACCGAGACCACCATATTTGGCCTTCCCAGAGACAACCAGAATACACTAGAGCACAGTAGGGCGCAGAAGTCCACCGAACAGCAGTGTATGGCACTAAAGTCGAATATAGCACCTCCAAACATAGCCAATCTTAATATAACCAAACGTAACATAAAACAAACTAGCGTGCCGTGACCACTATTGCTGGCCCCCCAGCGCAAAGCAGAGCATATTAGAGCGCAGTAGGGCGCAGAAATCCACGGAACTTCTGTGTATAGCGCGAAAGTCAAAGATACCCTAACCTAACGTGACCTAACCTAATCCAGCCAAACGTAGAATAACAAAACCTAACGAGCCGAGGCCTCTATTACTGGCCTCCACAGAGTGAATCTGAACATATTAGAGGTGAGTAGAGCGCAGAAATCCATAGAATCGTAGTGCACATCCCAATAGCCGGATCTACCATATCCTAACATAACGAAACGCAGCACAACCTAACGTTGCTTAACTCAACCTAACTTTCAGGTACCACTATTGCCTGCCTCTACGGATCCAAGCAGAATATACTAGCGCGCAGTGGAACGCATAAATCCACCGAAAAGCAATGTATACCGCGTAAGCCAAATTTAACCAAACCTAACCCAGACGAACGTAACCAAGCCAAACGTAGCCCAACACAACCAAACGTTGAGAGACAACTCCTTCTGCCCCCCCCCCAAGCACGCCAGAGCATATTATGGAACAGAAGCACGGAAAAATCCAACGAAAAGCAGTATGGAGCACAAAAGTCAAGGGTACATTATCCTAACCTAACCAACGGTAACACTATGCAACGTAACCAAACTCAACCTAACGCGCCGCCACCACTATTGCGGCATTCTCCAGAGCCAAGCAGAAAATACTAGGGGAGAGTAGGGCGCAGATATCCATGGAATCGCAGTGTAATGGAGAGATGACAAAGATATATGGACCTAACCCATACAAACGTAACATAATCTAACGTAGCCAGTCTAAACGTAACGTGCTACGACCGGTATTGCTGTTCTCCCCAGAGTCTAGCAGAGTATAGTAGGGCAATGGAGAGCGGACGAATGCACCGAATGTCAGTGTATAGCACAAAAGTCTAGATTATGCTATCCTTACCTAACAAAACGAAATACTACTAAACGAACCTAACTCTACCTAGCGCGCCGCGGCCACCATTTCCGGTCTCCGCAAACCATAGCAGGTAGTACTAATTCACAGTAGAGCGCAGAAACCCACCGAACAACAGTGTACAGCACAATAGTCAAAGCTGTCCTATCCTAAACTAGCCCAACGTGACGTAACCAAACGTAATCTAACTTCAACTAACGTGCCGAGACCACTGTTGCTGTCCTCCCCAGAGTTGTCTTTTGTAATATACACTGCTATTCGCCGGATCTCTGCGGCCTAATGTGCTCTAATATGCTCTGCATGTTTCTGGGAGGCCAGCAATAATGGTCTCGTGACGTTATGTTCAGTTACACTGCCTTAGGGTAAGTTAGGTTATGCCGAGTTTGGTCAGGATGTGTCCGACTTTTCTACTACACACCGCAATGCAGTGGATTTCTGCGGTTTCTCTAGTATATTCTGGTTTGCGCTGGGGGGGCTTGCAATAGTTACCTCGGCGTGCTAGGTTGAACAAGTCTACGTTTGGTTATGTTACGTTTAGTGAGGTTAGAATGGATCAGTTTAGACTAATTCCCTATAGACTGCTATCCGCGTATATGAGCGCACTATTGTGTCCCAGTATTTTCTGCTTGGCTCTGGCGATGTCAGCAATAGAGTTTTCTGCACGTTATGTTGAGTTATGTTACGACTGGCTGGGACAGGTTGGGCTATATATGTTTAGGGTAACCTTGACTTTCGCGCTATACACTGATATTCGGCGCAATTCCATGATTTACTGTCCCTTATTACATTCTACCTGGCTCTGGATAGGCCAGGAGCAGTGGTCGCGACTCGTTGTATTGAGTTATTCTTTGTTTCGTTACGTTATGTTAGGTCAGGTTAGGTTGCGATATCTACATCCTTTGTGCTATTCACTGCAATGCATTGGATTTCTGCGCGTTACTCTGCTCCAGTAGATTATGCTTGTACCTATGGGGGCCAGCAATAGTGGCCACGTCGTGTTAGGTTGACTTATGTTACGTTTGGGTATATTAGCTTTGCCTAGGTTAGAGTAGGCTACTTCAACCATTGCGATATTCACTGCTACTCCGAGGATTTCTGTGCTCTAGTGCGCTCTAGTATGTTCTGCTTGGCACCGGAGTGGCCTGTAATGGTGGTATCGGCACGTTAGGTTGAGATAGGTTACGTTCGGCTATGTTACACTGGAACGATGAACACTGGAATGATGCGGACTTCTGCTCTCTACTGTGCTCTAGTGTGTTCTGCTTGGCTCTAGAGAAGCCAGTACTACAGTGCTCGGCGCATTTATTTGAGACAGGATACGCTTGGCTATGTTACGTTAGCATAGGTTAGGTTCGTGTGGATTCGACTATTCTGCTATACACAACAATTCTATGATTTCCTCTCCTCTAGTATGCGCAGGATGACTCTGAGGAGGCCGGGGATAATGGTCGCGGCACGTTAGGTTGAGTTAAATTACGTTTGGTTAGGATAGATTAAGCTGGGTCAAGTTAGTATAGCTTTGACTTTTGTGCTCAACACAGGTATTCTGTAGACCTCTGTGCTCTACGGCGCCCTATCGTATTCCTCTTGTCTCTGGGGACGCCAGTGGTAGCGGTCGCGGCACGTTAGGTTTGGTGTGTTACGTTTGGTTAGGTTAGGTTGGGATAGGTTTGCTCTGGATATCTGCGTCTTCTGTGCTATTCACTACAATGCGGTCCATTTCTACGCTCTACTGTTTTCTAGTGTATTCTGCTTGGATCGGCGGAGGCCAGTCATAGCGATCTCGGCACGTTACGTTTAGTTAAACTACGTTCGGTTACGTTATGTTGGTTTGGGTTAGGTCTGCATAGCTTTGACTTTCGTGGTATACACAGCTGTTTGGTGGACTTCTACGCTCTACATTGCTCTGCTATACTGTGCCCGACCCTAGCTCGGCCAGCAATAGTGGTCGTGACACGATAGTTTGAGTTAGGTTGCATTTGGCTAGGCTATGCTGGGTTATGTTCGGTTATGCTGCCTGTGGCTTTTGTGCCATACACTGCTATTCGTTGTACTTCTACGCTCTACAGTGCTCTAGTATGTTCTGCTTTGGACTGGTGAGGCCAGAAATAGTGGTCTCGGCTCGTTAAGTTTAGCTAGTCCACGTTTGACTTTTTTGGGCTAGGTCAGGTTTGGCTTTGATAGACTTGGCTTATGTGCTATACGCTGCTATTTGGTGACTCTCTGCGCTCTTCTGTGCTCTAGTATATTTTGCTTGGCTCTGGTGATTCCAGCAATATAGGTCTCGGCGCGCTACTTTGTGTTAGAGTACGTTTGGTTGTATTAAGTTGGGATGTGTTAGGAGAGGTTACACGTGACTTTTGTCCTATATATTGCTATTCGGTGGATTTCCGCTCTCTACATTGCTTTACTATACTCTTCCCGACTCTGGGGGTCCAGCAATAGCAGTCCCGGCACGATAATTTGATTAAGGCTACCTTCGTTTTTGGTACGTTTTGTCTGGGTTGAAGAGGGTGGCACTGACTTCCATGCTTTATACTGCTATTCCATGCACTTCTGCGCTATACTGTGCTCCAACACGCTCTGATTGGCATTAGGGAGGCCAGCATTACTGGTCGCGGCAAGTTAGGTTGAGTTAAATTACGTTCGGTTCGGTTAGGTTAAGTTGGGTTATGTTAGGGTAGCTTTGATTTGCGTGCTCAAGACAGACATTCTATGGGCTTCTGCGCTCTACGGTGCTCTAATATCTTCTGCTTGTCTCAGGGAATGACAGCAATAGGGGTCTCGGTACGTCATGCTGACCTAGGCTACGTTTGGTTATGTTTGGTTGGGACAGGCCTGGTCAGTATACCTTCGACGTTTGTGCTTTATTCAGAAATGCGGCGGTATTCTGCGGTCTACTGTGCTCCAGTATATTCTGCTTGGCTCTGGTGTGGCCAGCAATAGTGGTCTCGGCACGCTAGATTGTGTTAGGCAACGTACAGTTAGGTTACGTTAGTTTGGGCTAGCTTTGGGTAGCTTTGACTTTCGTGGAATGCACTGCTATTCGGTGGACATCTGCGCTCTATGGTGGACTGATATGCTCAGCATGGCTCTGGCAAATTCCGCAATGATGGTCTCGGCCCCTTATGCTAAATTTGGACTGATATGCTCAGCATGGCTCTGGCAAATACCGCAATGATGGTCTCGGCCCCTTATGCTAAAATAGGCAGCGTTTGCTATGGTTAGGTTAGGTCAGGTTATGTTAGGACATCTCTGACTTTTGCGTCATACACTGAAACGCTGCAGATGTCTGTGATCTACTGTGCTATAGTATATTCAGCACGGCTGTGGGGAGGTCAGCAGTAGTGGTGTTGCTCGGTTAGGTGAAGTTGGGTTACGTTTGGCTATGCTACGTTTGGTTAGGTTAGACAAGGGCAGATTCGACTTTTGTGCTATTCACTAGACTGCGGTAGATTTCTACGACCTGCTGTTCTCTAGCACATTCTCCTGAGCTCTGGGGATGACAGCAATAGTGTTCTAGGCACGTTAGGTTGAGCAAGGTCACGTTTGATTACGTTAAGTCTGGCTATGTTTGGCTAGGACAGATTTGACTTTTGCGCTATGCACTGCTATTCGGTGGATTTCTGCGCCCTCCAGTGATCTAACGTGCTCTGTTATGCTCAGGTGAGGCCATGAGCAGTGGCCGCGGCGTGTTATGTAGAGTAAGGTTACGTTTGGTTATATCAGGTTTGTTTGGGTTCGGATAGGATATCCTTGACTTCTACGCTGTGCACTGAAATGCGGTGGATAACTGCGCTCTACGTTGCTCTAACATTCTCTGCTCGACTCTGGCGTGGCCAGTAATGGAGGCCTCGGCACGTTAGGTTGAGTTAGGCTTCCTTTGGTTAGGTTACATTTGTTTGTGGTAGGCCTGGCTAGCTTCGACTTTTCTGATATACACTGCGGTTCTACGGACTTCTGTCCTCGGCTCCCATATAATACGTTCTGCTTGCCTCTGGGGAGGACAGCAATAGTTGTCGTGTCACGTTAGTTCCAGATAGGTTACGTTTGGTTATGTTCGCTTAGTCTGTGTCAGGTAACGATAGTTTTGTCTTTTCTGACTTACACTGCCATTGTACGGGCTTCTGCGCTACACTCTCCTCTAATATGTTCCGCTTTGCGATTGGGAGGCCAGCAATAGTGGTTCCGGTACGTTAGCATGTGTTAGGCAGCGTTTGGTTAGTTAGCGTTAGTTTGTGTTACTTTGGATAGCTTCGATTTTGTGGTATACCCTGTTTATCAGAGGATTTCTGCACCTTAATATACTCTGCCCGACACTGGGAAGGCCAGAAATAGAGGTCTCGGCAAGTTATTCTGAGATATGCTACGATTGGTTAGGTTAGGTTAGGGCGGGTTAGGCTGGTGTATCACTAATTTTTGTGTCTTAGGAAGCAATGATGCGGCTTCCTGCGTAGAGGTCTCGGCAAGTTATTCTGAGATATGCTACGATTGGTTAGGTTAGGTTAGGGCGGGTTAGACTGGTGTATCCCTAATTTTTGTGTTTTAGGAAGCAATGAGGCGGCTTCCTGCGCTCTACTGTGCTCTAGTGTATTCTGCTTTGCTCTGGGGATGTCAGCAATTGCGGTCTAGGGACCCTTGATTCAGTTAGCTTACTATTGATTACTATTGATTGATTGATTGATTACTTCAGTTACTTTGATTCAGTTATGTTACGTTTGGTTAAGTTAAGCAAGGATATCTTTGACTTTTATGCTCCGCACTGCTATTCGATAGATTCATGCGCACTACTGTTATCAAGCATGCTATGCTTTGCTTTGGGGAGGACAAAAAGGATGTCCGCGGCGGGTTCGGTTGAGTTAGTATACGTTCGATTACGTTAGGTTTGTACGGATACCTTTGACTTCTGTGCTGTACACTGGAGTGCGGTGGATTCCTGCGCCCTACTGCGCCCTAATATATTTTGTTTGGCCCTGGGGAGGCCAGCAATTGTGTCCGCGGCATGTTATGCTGATGTAGGCTACGTTCGGTTAGGTTATGATAGCTTGGTTTCGTCGGGATAAATATGACCTTTGTGCTATACACTCAGATTCTATGGATTTCTGCGCTCTACTGTCCTCTAGCAAGTTCCGCTCGACTCTGGGGATGCCAGAAATATTGGTCTCGTCACGTTATGTTTATCTGCGCTACGATTGATTAGGTTAGGTTAGGTCAGGCTAGGATATCAACGGCTTCTGCGCCATTCACTGCAATGCGGTGGATTTCTGCGATCCACTCTGCTCTAGCAAATTCTGCTTGGCTCTGGGGATGGAAGCAGCAGTTGTCGCGGCATTACGTTCAGTTAAGCTACGTTTGGTTAGGTTAGGTTATGCCATGTTAGGTTAGGGTATCCTAGACTTTTGTAACATACACTGCTATTCGGTAGATTCCTGTACTCAACATTGATCTTCAATGCACTGCTCGACAGTGGGGAGGCGGGCAATTGTGGCTGCGGCACGTTACGTTGTGTTATTTTACGATTGGTTATGTTGGGTTGGGCTACGTTTGGTTAGTATAGCTCCTACTTTCGGGCTGTACACTGTTATTCGGTGTATTCCTGTGATCTACCGTGCTCTACTAAATTCTGCACGGTTCTGGGGATGCCAGGAGCAGTGGTCGCGACACGATGCGAAGAGCTTTGCTAGGCTTGGTTAGGTTTGGTTAGGACAGGTTGGGATAGGATACCTTCGACTGTTGTGGCATTCACAGCAATGCTACTGTGCTGTAGTACATTCTGCTTGCCTCTGTGGAGGCAAGCTGTCGTGGTCTCGGCACGTTAGGTTGAGCTATGCCACGTTTGGTTGTGTTTCGTATGTTGAGGTTAGGATAGGGTTGTTTATACATCAATGTTATACACTGCTATCCACCGATCTCTGCGTTCTACTGCCCTCTATTATTTTCTGCTTGGCTCTCTGGAGGCCAGCAATAGTGGTCTCGGCGAGTTCGGTTTGCATATGCCACGTTTGCGTATGACAAGTTTGGTTACTTTAGAACAGAGCAGCTTAGACTTTTGTGCCATTCAATGCCATTCGTTGGATTTCTGCGACCTGCTGCGCTCTAGTATCTTCCGCTTGGCTCTGTGGTGTCCTGTGATAATGGTAGCGGCACGTTATGTTGAGTTATGTCACGTTTCGTTAGGGTAGGTCGGGAAGGCTTGGTTAGGATTTCCTTGACTTTTGTGCTTTACACTGTTATTCGGTGGATTTATGCGATCTACGTTGCACTAATATGCACTGCTCGGCTCTGGGTGGCGACCAATGGTGGTCGGGGCACGTTATTTTGAGTTAGGCTATGTTTGGTTAGGTTATGTTGGACTAAGTTTGGTCAGGTTAGCGTTGGATTTCGTGCTATATACTGTTATTCGGTGTATTACAGTGACCTACTGCACTCTATCGCGTTCTACTTTTCTATGGGGAGGCCAGGAGCAGCGGCCGCTGCAAGTTATTTTGAGATATGCTACATTCGGTTAGGTTATGTTAGGTCATGTTATGCTGGGGCATCTACGGCTTTTGTGCTATTCACTGCTATTCGGTGGGTCTCTGAGATATACCGTGCTCTGGTAATTTCTGCTTGTCTCTGTGATGGCCAGCAACAGCGGTCCCGTCGTGCTAGTTTGGGATATGCTCCGTTTGTTTGTGTTACGCTTGGCTAGGCTAGGACAGGCTACCTTGACTTTTGTGCTGTACACTGCTACTCGGTGTATTTCCGCGCTCTAATGTGTTCCCATATACTCTGCAGGGATATACGAACGCCATTAAAACCGGTCGCGGCGCGTTACGTTTAGTTAGACTACGTTTTGTTAGGTTAGGTTAGGCTAGGTTAGGTTTGGATATCTTAGGATTTTGTGCTCTGCACCGCTATTCGATTCATCTCTGCACTCTAATGTATTCTAATATGCTCCGCCTGCCTCTACGAAGGCCATCAATAGCGGCCGCCGCACGTTATGATGTGTTATGCTACGCTTGGTTAGGTTTGGTTATGCCAGGTTTGGTTAGGGCACCCTCGGCGTTTGTGCTATATACTGTTCTTCGGAGGATGTCCGCGCTCTGCATGGCTCTACTATACTCCACTCGACCCTGGGGTGGCGAGCAATGGTGGCCTTGGCACGTAGCGCTATGTTATTTCACGTTTCCTCGTGCCAGGTTAGGCCATGATTGGTTAGAATAGCTTCGACTTTCCCGGTGTACACTTTCATTCAGTGGATTTCTGTGATCTACTGAGCTCTGCTACATTCTGCTTGGCTTTGGGGAGGCGAGAGGCTGTGGTTGCTGGACGATATGTTGTGCTATGCTACGTTCGGCTAGGTTTGGTTAGGACACGTTAGTTTTGGGTACCTACGACTTTTGTGCTATACATTGCAATGTGGTGGATTTCTGCGCTCTGCTGCGCTGTAATATATTCCGCTTGTCATTCGGGATGCCAGCAGTAGTGACCTCGGCACGATAGGCTGTGCTATGAAACGTTTTGCTGTGATAGGGTAGGATAGTTTAGACTTTTGTGCTATACACTTCCATCCGCAGATATCTGCGCTCTACTGTGTTCCAATATATTCTGCTTGGCTCTGGCTAGGCCAGCAAAAGAGGTTTCGGCACGTTGGGCGAAACGTTTTATGTTTCGCTTGGTTAGGGTAGATTATGTCAAGCTCGGTCAGTTTATCTCTGACTATCGTGCCATACACTGCTATTTGGAGGGTTTCTGCACTCAACTGTGCTCTACTATATTCTGCTGGCACTGGGGAGCACAGCAATTGTCGCGGCACTTTATGCTGAGTTAGGCTGCGTTTGATTAGGCTATGTTATGCCATGTTTGGCTATGGAGCCCTCGCCATTCGAGCTATACACACTTATCCGGAAGGTTCCTGTGATCTACTGTGCTCTACTGTATTCTGCTTGGCCCTGCTGAGTCCGGCAGCAGTGGCCTTGTCACGCTCTCTTGAATTACCCTACGTTTGGTTTGGTTAGGTTAGGTCGGGTTATATTAGGATGCCTTCGACTTTTGTGCCATACACTGCATTGCGGTGGATTTCTGCGCTATACTGCGCTCTACTACATTGTGCTTTGCTCCGGGGAGGCCAGGAGCAGTGGTCAGGGCACGTCATATTGAGCTTGGCTAAGTTCGGTTATGTTAGGTTAGGACATGTTGCGTTAGGATATGTACCGCCCTTGTGCTATTCACTGCAATGCGGTGGAATTCTGCCCTCTACTGTTCACTAATATATTCTGCTTGTCTCTGTGGATGTCTGCAATTGTGGCCTGGTCATGCTAGGTTGAGCTAGGCTTCGTTCTGATATGTTATGTCTGGCTATGTTAGGATACGCCACTTCGACTTCTGCGCTACCCACTTATATTCGGTCGACTTTTTCGCTCTGACGTGCTCTGACGTGCTCTGCCAGGCTTTGGGGATGTTAGCAGTATTAGTCTCGGCACGTTACGTTTAGATACACTACGTCTGGATAGGTAAGGTAAGGACAAGTTACGACAGGATATGTTTGACTTCTGTGCTGTGCACTGCAATGCGGTGGATTTCCGCGCTCTGCTGTCCTCTAGTATATTCTGCTTGCTTCTAGGGTGGTCTGCAATGGTGCTCTCGGCATGTTAGTTTGAGCTGTGCCACTTTTTGTTCTTTTACGTTTGACGAGGTTAGGGCAGGGTAGTGTAGACATCTGTGCTATACACTGCTATCCTCCGACTTCCACGCTCTAATGCGTTCCTATATTCTCCACTTGGTTCTGGGGAGCGCCTGCAATAATGATCACGGCGCGTCAGCTTGCGTCAGCTTATGTTAGGCTACGTTTGCATACGAAAAGTTTGGTTATGTTAGGGCAGTATATTATAGACTTTCGCGCCATTCACTTCCATTCGGAGGATTTCTGCGCCCTACTGCGCTCCAACGTTTTCTGCTTGAATCTGGGGTGGCCAGCCATAGTGGTCGAGGCTCGCTACGCTAAGTCATGCTATGTTTGATTTGATTATGTTAAGATAAGTTTGGTTATGCTACCTTTCACTTTCGTGCTGTACACTGCTATCAGGTGGATTTCTGTGATCTATTCCGCCCTACTACATTACGCTTGGGTCTGGGGTGGCCAGGTGTAAGCGTAGACTGGGCTAATTTCGGTAACGATAGTCTTGTCTTTCGTGCTATACACTGTTATCCGTTGTATTTCTGGGGTCTACTGTGATCCAATACATTCTGCTAGGTTATGGGGAGGCCAGGAACTGTTGCCGCGACACGTTATGCTGAGAGACGCTACGTTCGGTTAGGTTAGGTTAGTTTAAGATATCTTCGACTTTTGTGCTATTCACTACAATTCGGTGAACTTCTGCGCACAAGTGCTTCCTAGTACATTCGGCTTGTCTCTCTGGAGGCCAGCATTAATGGTGTCGTCCTGTTAGGTTCAGTTAGGTTACGTTTGGTTATGTTACGTTTGGCTATGTTAGGATATGCTACTTCGACCTTAGCGCTATACACTACTATTGGGTGCATTTCCTCGCTCTAATGTGCTCTAGTATGCGCTGCATGGTTCTACGAAGGACATAAATAGCGGTGGCGGCAAGTTATACTGGGTTATACTACGTTTGGTTAGCTTGGGATATGCCTGGTTAAGTCAGGATATCCTCGACTTCTGTGCTATTCATTGCTATTCGGTTGACTTCTGCGCTCTACATTGCTCTACTATACTCTGCTCCACTCTGGGGAGGCGAGCAATAGAGGCCGTGGCACTTTGGGTTCAGTTATGTTACGATTGGTTAGGAAATGTAAAGAAATATTTAGTCAGGTTTGCTATTACTTTCGTGCTATACACTGTTCTTGGTTGGACTTCTATGGTCTACTGTGCTCTACTACATTCTGTTTTACTCCTGGGATGCCAGGAGCAGTGTCCGCGGAACGCCATGTTGGGTTATTCTGCGGTTCGGTTAGATTAGGTTAGGTCCGGTTAGGTGTGTGTATTTACGGTTTCTGTGCTATTCACTGCAATGCGGTGGTTTTCTTCGCTATACTGTGCTCTGGTACATTCTGCTCGTCTCTGTGGAGGCCAACAGTAGTGTTCTCGTCGCGTTAGGTTGAGCTAGGCTACCATTGGGTATGCCTCGTTTGGCTAGGTTAGTATGAGCTAC
>NW_016912976.1:11383-17858 GCF_001483705.2 Eufriesea mexicana | reverse complement strand
GGGGGGGGGCGAGCGGTGGTGGCCGTGACACGTTCTGATAGGTTATGTTACGATTGGCTAGGTTAGGTCAGGCAATGTATGGTTAGGATACTTTCGACTATCGTGCTATACACTGTTATTCGGTGGATTCCTGTCATCTACTGTACCCTACTACATTCTGCTTGTCTTTCGGATTCCTGCATGAGTGGTCTCGTCATGATAGTCTGAACTAGGCTACGTTTGTGTGTGTCACGTTTTGCTAGGTTAGGATAGGATACCTCGTCTTTAATGCTATACACCGCTATTCAGACGTTTTCTGCGCTCTCATGTGCTGTGATATGCTCTGCTTTCCTTTGGAGTGGCCAGTAATAGTGGTCTCGGCAGGTTACGTTGCGTAACGTTACGTTTCGTTAGGTTAGGTTAGGAAGGCTCGCTTTGGATTTAATTGACTTTTGTGCAGTAAACTGTTGATGTGTGGATTTCTGCGATATACATTTCTCTACTACACTCTGCCCTACTCATGGGAGTCGAGCAATAGTGGTCGTGGCACGTTATTTTGAGATAGATTATGTTTGGCTGTATTAGGATGGGATAAGTTTGGTCAAGGCAGCTTTGACTTTCGTGCTATTCGCCGTTTTTCGGTGGATTTCTGTGATCCTCTGCGCTCTACTATATTCTGACCGGCTCTGTGGATAACAGGAGCTGTGTTCTCGGCACATTACGTCCAGTTATGCTACGTTTGGATAGGTCAGGCTAGGCCAGGTTAGGTCAGGTTATACCTGTCTTTTGCAACATACACTGCTACTTGGTGGATTTCTGCACTCTACATTGCTCTACTATACTCTGCTCGACCATGTGGAGGCGAGCCATAGCGACCGCGGCTCGATAGCTTTAGTCAAGCTGCGTTTGGTAAGGTTAGGATAGATTAATTTCGGTTAGGATAGCTTTGACTTTCGTGCTATACACTGCTATACGCTGGACCTCTGAGATCTAGTGTGCTCTTGTATGTTCTGGTTCCCTGTATGGTAGCCAGCAATACCGGTCGCGGCACGATAGGCTGAGTTATGTTACGTTTGGTTAGGTTAGGTTAAGACATTTGCGACTCTAGTGCTATTCACTGCAATGCGGTGGGTTTCTGCGCTCTACAGTGGTCTTGTGGATTCCTCTCTTCCTTGTCGGGGCCGGCAATATTGGTCTTGCGATGCTAGGTTGAGTTATGTTACGTTTGACTAGGCTATGATATGCTACTTCGTATTCTGTGCTATACACCGCTAGTCGGTGGGCTCCTGCGCTCTAATGTGCCCTAATATGCTCTGATTGGCGCTGGATAGGCCAGCAGTATTGGTCTCATCACGTTAGGTTGGGTTACACCACGATTGGTTCTCTATTGTTAGGTAAAGTTAGGTCAGGGTATGTTTGACCTTTGTGTTATTCACTGCAATGCGATGGACTTCTGCGCTCTGCTGTGCTCTTGTATGCTCTGCTTGTCTCTGTGGATGACAGCAATGGCGGTTCTCGGCACGTTTGTTAGAGATAGGCTATGTTTGGTTATGTTCTGTTGGTTTGGTTAGGGCTTGGGTAGCATTGACTTTTCTGATATACACTGCGATTATATGGATTTCTGCGTTCTACTCTGCACAAATGTGTTCTGCCTGGCTCTGTGATGGTCAGCAATAGCGGTCGCGGCACGTTATGTTGAGCTGTGATACGTTTGGTTACGTCACGATTTGTTAGATTAGGCGATGATAGGTTTGACTTCATTAAAATGGTCTGCTATTAGGTGGATTTCAGCGCTTTACAGTGCTGTAATGCTTTCGGCTTCATTCCGGCAAGCCCTGCAAGGGTGGTCTCGGCATATTATGATGAGACAGTCTACGTTCGGTAAGTTGGGTTAGGTTACGTTTGATAAGGGTGGCTTTAACTTTTGTTCCGTACACTGCTTTCCGGTGGATTTCTGCTCTATACTATGCTCTAGTATATCCTGCCTGGCTACGGGGTGGGCAGCAATGGCGGCCTCGGCACGTTAGGTTGTGTTAGGCTACGTTTGGTTATGCTCTGTTGCTCTGGGTTAGGTTTGGGTGGCTTTGACTCCTCTGATGTACACTGCGATTCTACTGGTTTCTGCATTCTACTCTCCACTAGTGTGTTCTGCTTGGCCCTGTCGATGCCAGCAATATAGTTCGCGGCCCGTCAGCTTGAGATTCGTCGCGTTTGTTTATGTTACGGTTGGTCAGGTAAGGAGAGGGTAGGTTTGACTTTAGTGGCATATTCTGCTATTATGAGGTTTTCTGTGCCCAACAGTGTTCTAATGTTTTCAGCTTGTCCCTGGAGAGGCCAGCAATAGTGCTCTCGGCACGTTATGTTCAGTCACGTTACCTTCGGTTATTCCGGGTTACGCAAAGTTTCGTTAGGATAGCTTTAACTTTTGCACTGTATATTGCTATTCTTTGGGTTTCTGCGATCTACCGTGTGCAAGTATGAACTGCTTGGCGCTGGGGAGGGCAGCAATAGCGGCAGCGGTACGCGAGGATGGATTATGTATTGCTTGCTTATCCTCTGCTCGTCTGGGCTAGGTTTTGGTGCCTTCGACTTTTCTGATGTACACTGCGATTCTATGGATTTCTGCGTTCTACATTCCAACAGAGCATTCTGCTCGGCCCTGGGGAGGCCAGCAATAGCGGTCGCGGCCGGTTAGGTTGAGTTTGCTTACGTGCGGATGAGTTAAGATTGGCAAGATTAGGATAAGATAGCTATGACTTTAGTGCTATAGTCTGCTATTAGGTGGATTTCTGCGCCCTACAGTGCTTTAATGTTTCCAGCTTGCCTCTGGGAAGTCCAGCAATAGTGGAGTCGGTGCATCAGGTTGAGTTATGTACTTTGGCTACGTTATGTGTGTTTGGGTTAGGTTGGGGTATCCATGGCATTACTGATATTCCGTGCGATTCTATGAAATCACTGAGTTCTACTCTCCGCTAATGCGTTCTACTCGGCTCTGGGGAGGACTGTAATAGTTGTCTCGTCCCGTCAGGTTGAGATTCGTTGCGTTCGGTTATGTTATGATTGGTTAGGTTAGGAGAGGATAGGTTTGACTTTTGTTCTATAGTCGGCTTCCAGGCAGATCTCTATGTCCAAACGTGCTCTTATATTATCAGCCTGGCTCTCGGAAGGCCAGCAATAGTGGACTCGGCATATCATGCTGTGTCCGGTAGCTACCGGGTATTGTGGGCTATGAAATGTTTGGTAAGGACAGCATTACGTTTTGTTCTGTGCGCTGCTATTCGTGTTCGGAGGACATCTGCGCTCTGCTGTACTCTGAAATGTCCTGCTTGGCAGTAAGGGGTGGGGGGTAGACGCGGTTTCGACATGTTATATTGGGTAAGCCTCTGTTTGGCTATGTTGCGTTGGTTTGGGCTAGGCTTACGTAGTCTTGACTTTTCTGATATGCACTGCGATTCTGTGGCTTTCTGCGTTCTACTCTCCACTAATGTGTTCTGCTTGTCCCTGCGGAGGCAAGCAATAATGGTCACGGCACGATATGTTGAGTTAGGTTGCATTCCGTTATTTTGCGGTTGGTTAGGTTAGGAGGGGGCAGCTTTGACTTTAGCGCTATAGTCCGTTATTAGGTGGGTTTCTGCGTCCTAAAGCGCTCTAATATTTTCAGGTTGGCTCTGGGAAGACCAGCAGTAGAGCTCTCGGCAACGATACGTCGTGTCACATTCCGTTCGGTTAGGTTGGGTTAGGCAATGTTTTGTTAGGATAGCTTAAACTTTCGCGCAGTCCACCATTCGGAGGATTTCTGCGCTCTGCTGTGCTCCAGTATGCCTTGCTTTGAACTGGGGGGGGGGGTAGAAATAGCGATCTCGGCACGTTAGGTTGAGACAGGTTATATTCGGTTAGGACGTGTTAGGCTAAGTTTGTTGAGGGTAGTTTAAACTTTTGTGCTGTAGACTGTTATTTGATGTACTTCTGCGCCCTACTGTGCTCTAGTATATCCTGCTCCGCTCTGTGGAGGCCAGCAATGTTAGTCCCGGCACGTTAAGTTAAGTTTGGTTGTCTTTGGTTATACTACGTTTGGATAGGTTAGGAGAGGATAGCTATGTCTTTTGTGCTATACAATGCTATTCGACGGATTTCTGCTCTCTACGTTGCTCTCCTGTACTCTGCTCGACTCTGGGAAGCCAGTAACTGTGGTCTTAGTACGACAGGATTATATAAGTTATGTTTCGTTAGTTTACGGTAGCTCTAGTTAGGTTTGGACTGCTTTGACTTTCTTGGTGTAGACTGTTTCTCGGCGGGTTTTTGCGCTCTACTGCGCTCTAGTATGTCTTGCTTGGTTCTCGGGTGGCCAGCAATAATGTTCCCGGCGCGTAAGCACGAGATAAATAACTTTTGTTTATGTTTCATTTGGTAAGGTTAGGATAGGATAGCTTTGACTTTTACGATACACACCGATATTCGGCAGATTTCTGCGATCTACTGTACCCTAGTAAATTCTGCTTGGCTCTGGGGTAGCAAGCGGTATTGGACTTGGCACGTTAGTCTGAGTTAGTTTGCGTTTAGATATGTTAAGTTTAGATGGGTTAGGATAGTGTAGCTGTGACCCTTGGGCTGTGCACTGCATTTCGGTGGATTTCTGCGCCCTACATTGATCTACCGCACTCTGTCCGACTCCCGGGGGTCCAGCAGATCTGGTCGCGGCACGATGCGCTTAGTTAAGCTACGTCCGGTTAGGGTAGGTTTGGAAATGTTAGGTTAAAATATCTTTGACATTGTTGTGTACGCTGCAGTGCGGCGGATTGCTGCGCTCTGCTGTGTTGTAGTATATTCTGCGTGGCTTCGTGGATGCTAGCAACAGTTTTCTCGGCGCGTTAGGTTGGGTTAAGTTACGCTTGATTAGGACAGGTTAGTCTGGGTTAGGTAAAGATAGTATTGACTTTTCTGCTGACCATTGCTGTTCTGTGGCCTTCTGCGCTCTACGCTTCTCATTGATGTCCTGCTTCGCCTTGTGGATGCCAGCAACCGCGGTCGCGGCACGTCAGGCTCTGTTAAGTTACCTTCGATCAAGTAAGGTTAGGCTACGATTGGCCAGGTTAGCTTTTATTTTTGTGCTATGCACTGCAATTCGGTGAATAACTGCGTTCTACTGTGCTCTGGTATGTTCTGCTTGCCTCTGTGGAGGGCAGCAATTGCGGTCTCGGCACGTTGGCTTGTATTATGTTACGTTTGGTTTTGTTACGTTTGGTCATGTTTGACAAACTAGCCTCGACTTCTATGTTGTACACTGCTTTTCGTTGGCTCGTGCGCCCTGTATTTCTCAGAAATAATCTGCTTGTCGTTGCGGTGGCCAGTTATAGTGACATCGGCTCGTTAGGCTGAGTTAGGCTACGTTTGGTTAGTTTATGTTTGTCTGGGTTATGTTTGGATTGCTTCGACTTACGTGGTGTACACTGTTTCTCGGTGGATTTCTGCAATCTACTGAGTTCTAGTATGTGCTGCTTGGCTCTGGGGAGGTCAGCAAAAGCGGTCTCAGCTCGTTAGGTTGAGATAAATTACGTACAGTCATGTTACGTTTGGCCAGGTTAGGATAGGGTTGTTCCGACTTTTGTGCCATACACCGACAGTGGGAGGATTTCTGCGCTCTACATTGCTCTAGCATGCTGTGTTTGAGTCTGTGAAGGCCAGCAATTTTATTCTCGGCCCTTTATGCTTGGTTAGTCTACTTTCTGTTACGTTAGGATAGGACAAGTTATATTAGGGTATCCTACACTCTTGTGCTGCACACAGAAGTGCGGTGGATTGCTGCGCTATACTGCACTCCAGTAAATTCTGCCTGGCTCTGGGTAGCCAAGCAATAGTTCTCTCAGCACATTAGTGTGAGGAAGGCTACGTTCTATTATGTTACGTATGGACGTGTTAGGATATCGTAGCTTGAACGATTCTGCTAAGCACTGCGATTCTATTGATATCTGCGCTCAACTACACTCTAATATGCTCTGCTTGGCTTTCGGGAGGACGGCAATAGTGGTTTCGGCACGTTACATTTCGTTAGGTTACGAACTGTTATGTTACGATTGGGTAAGTTAGGAAAGGATAGCTTCAACTTTTGTGCTGCATACTGCTATTCCTTGGATTTCTGCGCTCTGCCGTGCTCTAATATGAACTGTGTGTCTCTGGGGAGGCCAGCAATACCGGTCGTGGCATGTTTGGCTGGGATATGTTTCGTTAGGTTACTTTAGGTTAGGGTATGTTTGGTCAGGATGACAATGACTTTTGTGCCATACACTGCTGTTCGGTGGATTCCTGCGCTCTACTGTCCTCTAGTGTATTCTGCTTGGCTATTGGGTGGCCAGCAGTATTCGTCTCGGCACGTTTGTCTGAGTTATGTTACGTTTGGTTGGGTAAGGACAGGATAGCTTTGACTCTTAGGCTATAAACGGCAATTCGTACAATTTCTGCACTCTACGTTGCTCGACTATACTCTGCTCGACTCTGGGGG
>NW_016912976.1:5963-11109 GCF_001483705.2 Eufriesea mexicana | reverse complement strand
GCGATCTCGGCACGTTAGGTTGAGACAGGTTATATTCGGTTAGGACGTGTTAGGCTAAGTTTGTTGAGGGTAGTTTAAACTTTTGTGCTGTAGACTGTTATTTGATGTACTTCTGCGCCCTACTGTGCTCTAGTATATCCTGCTCCGCTCGGTGGAGGCCAGCAATGTTAGTCCCGGCACGTTAAGTTAAGTTTGGTTGTCTTTGGTTATACTACGTTTGGATAGGTTAGGAGAGGATAGCTATGTCTTTTGTGCTATACAATGCTATTCGACGGATTTCTGCGCTCTACGTTGCTCTCCTGTACTCTGCTCGACTCTGGGAAGCCAGTAACTGTGGTCCTAGTACGACAGGATTATATAAGATATGTTTCGTTAGGTTACGGTAGCCCAAGTTAGGTTTGGACTGCTTTGACTTTCTTGATGTAGACTGTTTCTCGGCGGGTTTTTGCGCTCTACTGCGCTCTAGTATGTCTTGCTTGGTTCTGGGGTGGCCAGCAATAATGTTCCCGGCGCGTAAGCACGAGATAAATAACTTTTGTTTATGTTTCATTTGGTAAGGTTAGGATAGGATAGCTTTGACTTTTACGATACACACCGATATTCGGCAGATTTCTGCGATCTACTGTACCCTAGTAAATTCTGCTTGGCTCTGGGGTAGCAAGCGGTATTGGACTTGGCACGTTAGTCTGAGTTAGGTTGCGTTTGGATATGTTAAGTTTAGATGGGTTAGGATAGTGTAGCTGTGACCCTTGGGCTGTGCACTGCAATTCGGTGGATTTCTGCGCCCTACATTGATCTACCGCACTCTGTCCGACTCCCGGGGGTCCAGCAGATCTGGTCGCGGCACGATGCGCTTAGTTAAGCTACGTCCGGTTAGGGTAGGTTTGGAAATGTTAGGTTAAAATATCTTTGACATTGTTGTGTACGCTGCAGTGCGGCGGATTGCTGCGCTCTGCTGTGTTGTAGTATATTCTGCGTGGCTTCGTGGATGCTAGCAACAGTTTTCTCGGCGCGTTAGGTTGGGTTAAGTTACGCTTGATTAGGACAGGTTAGTCTGGGTTAGGTAAGGATAGTATTGACTTTTCTGCTGACCATTGCTGTTCTGTGGCCTTCTGCGCTCTACGCTTCTCATTGATGTCCTGCTTCGCCTTGTGGATGCCAGCAACCGCGGTCGCGGCACGTCAGGCTCTGTTAAGTTACCTTCGATCAAGTAAGGTTAGGCTACGATTGGCCAGGTTAGCTTTTATTTTTGTGCTATGCACTGCAATTCGGTGAATAACTGCGTTCTACTGTGCTCTGGTATGTTCTGCTTGTCTCTGTGGAGGGCAGCAATTGCGGTCTCGGCACGTTGGCTTGTATTATGTTACGTTAGGTTTTGTTACGTTTGGTCATGTTTGGACAAACTAGCCTCGACTTCTATGTTGTACACTGCTTTTCGTTGGTTCGTGCGCCCTATATTTCTCTGAAATAATCTGCTTGTCGTTGCGGTGGCCAGTTATAGTGACATCGGCTCGTTAGGCTGAGTTAGGCTACGTTTGGTTAGTTTATGTTTGTCTGGGTTATGTTTGGATTGCTTCGACTTACGTGGTGTACACTGTTTCTCGGTGGATTTCTGCAATCTACTGAGTTCTAGTGTGTGCTGCTTGGCTCTGGGGAGGTCAGCAAAAGCGGTCTCAGCTTGTTAGGTTGAGATAAATTACGTACAGTCATGTTACGTTTGACCAGGTTAGGATAGGTTAGTTCCGACTTTTGTGCCATACACCGACAGTGGGAGGATTTCTGCGCTCTACATTGCTCTAGCATGCTGTGTTTGAGTCTGTGAAGGCCAGCAATTTTATTCTCGGCCCTTTATGCTTGGTTAGTCTACTTTCTGTTACGTTAGGATAGGACAAGTTATATTAGGGTATCCTACACTCTTGTGCTGCACACAGAAGTGCGGTGGATTGCTGCGCTATACTGCACTCCAGTAAATTCTGCCTGGCTCTGGGTAGCCAAGCAATAGTTCTCTCAGCACATTAGTGTGAGGAAGGCTACGTTCTATTATGTTACGTATGGACGTGTTAGGATATCGTAGCTTGAACGATTCTGCTAAGCACTGCGATTCTATTGATATCTGCGCTCAACTACACTCTAATATGCTCTGCTTGGCTTTCGGGAGGACGGCAATAGTGGTTTCGGCACGTTACATTTCGTTAGGTTTCGAACTGTTATGTTACGATTGGGTAAGTTAGGAAAGGATAGCTTCAACTTTTGTGCTGCATACTGCTATTCCTTGGATTTCTGCGCTCTGCCGTGCTCTAATATGAACTGTGTGTCTCTGGGGAGGCCAGCAATACCGGTCGTGGCATGTTTGGCTGGGATATGTTTCGTTAGGTTACTTTAGGTTAGGGTATGTTTGGTCAGGATGACAATGACTTTTGTGCCATACACTGCTGTTCGGTGGATTCCTGCGCTCTACTGTCCTCTAGTGTATTCTGCTTGGCTATTGGGTGGCCAGCAGTATTCGTCTCGGCACGTTTGTCTGAGTTATGTTACGTTTGGTTGGGTAAGGACAGGATAGCTTTGACTCTTAGGCTATAAACGGCAATTCGTACAATTTCTGCACTCTACGTTGCTCGACTATACTCTGCTCGACTCTGGGGGGCGAGCAATAGCTCATGTGGCATGATAGGTTGCATTATGTTACGTTTCGTTAGGTTATGATAGGCTTTGTTCGGCTCGTATGGTACAGGCCTTTGCGTTACACACGGCTTTTCGGAGATTTCTGCGCTCTACTGTTTTCTAGCATGTACTGCTTGGCTTTGGGGAGGCCTGCAGCAGAGGTCTCGTCTCATTAGGTTTAGTCATTCTACGCTTGGTTAGGTTAGGTTAGGTCAGGTTAGATTAGCATATCTATGGCATTTGTGCTATACACTGACATTTGGTGGCTTTCTGCGCTCTACTCTGCTCTAGTATATACTGCTTGTCTCTGGGCGGGCCAGCGATAGTGGTCTAGGCACGTTAGGTTAAGTTACGTTGCATTCGGCTATATTACGTTTGGATATGTTGCGGTGTAATAATTTTGACTTTTGTGGTGCACACTGCTATTTGGTGGATTTCTGCGCTCTACTGTTATCCTATATGCTCTGTTTGGCTCTGGGGATGCCGGCCATACTGGTCTCGGCACGTTAGGTTTTGTTATGCTTCGATTGGTTAGGTTATGTTGTTCCGTGTTAGGTTTGTAAAATTATGTCTTTCGTGTTATACATTGTTATTCGGTGGAATCCTGCGCTCTACTGTGCTCTACTATATCTTGCTCGAATCCGGGGAGGCCAGCAATATTAGTCGCGGCACGTTAATTTGAGATATTTTACGTTTGGTTGCGTCACGATTCGTTAGGCTAGGAAGTGGAAACTTCGACTTTCGTGCAATACACTGCTATTCGGTGGATTCCTTCGCTCTTCATTGCCCTGCTATATTCATCTGGACACTGGGGACGCCAGCAGTTCCCATCGTGGCTCGATAGGGTGAGATAGATTACGTACGGTCATGTTATGTTTGCTTGGGTTAGGGTAGGGTATCTTTCACTTTTGAGCCATACACCGCTACTCGCTGAATTTTTGCGCTCTAGATTGCTCTAATGTGCTCTGCTTGGCACAGGGAGCTAGCAATACTAGTCTCGGCACCTTATATTGTGAGTTAGGCTACGTTTGGTTATGGTATGTTTGGCTAGGTGAGGGTAGGCTACTTTGACTTTTGTACTGTATACAACTGGTCGGTGGATTTCTGCATTCTGCTGTGCACTAATATGATCTGCTTGGCTCTGGAGATGTCAGCAAAATTGGTCTCGCCACGTTAGGCTGAGTTAGGTTACGTTTGGTTAGTTCAGGTTAGATTAGGTTCGGTAAGGATTGCACTGACATTCGTGCTATACACTGTTGCTCGACGGACCTCTGCGCTCAACTGTGCTCTATAATATTCTGCTTGGCCTTGGGGAGGCCACCAATAGTGGTCCCTGCACGTTATGCTGTGGTAGGCTACGTATGGTTAGGCTATGTTAGATTCGGTTAGGTTTGGATTGATACGACTTATGTGCCGTACACCGGGATTCAATATATTTCTGCGCCCCCCTTTCCTCTAGTTGGTTCTGCTCGCCTCTGTGGGGGCCAGGAATAGTGGTCGCGGCACGCTAGGCTGAATTATGTTACGTTTGGATATATCGAGATTGGATAAACTACGATCGGATAGCTTTGGCTTTTTTTCTGTACATTGCTATTCGGAGGACTTCCGCGCACTTGCCTGCTCTGGTATGTTCTGCTTGTCTCTTGGGAGCGCAGAAATAGATGTCTAAGCACGTTATTTTGAGTTGGGCTACGTTTGGTTAGGTTAGATTAGGTAAGGTAATGATTGCGTACCTGACCGTTCAGCTATACACTGCAATGAGGGGGATTTTTTCGCTCTGCTGTGCTCTAGTAAAATCTGCGTGTCTCAGCAGTGGCTAGCAATAGTGGCCCCGAGACGCTCCGTTGAGCTAGGCTACGTTCGGTTATGCTACGCTTAGTGAGGTTATGATATTATAGTTTAGACTCTTGTGCTATAAACTGCAATCCGCTGATTTCTGCGCTCAACGGTTTTCTGATACTTTCTGCTTGGCTCTAGGGAGTCCAGCAATGGTGTTGCGTCGGTGCCTTAGGATGAGTTAGTTTTCGTATGGGTGTGTTACGTTTGGCTATGCTAGGACATGCTACAATGACTTATGTGCCATACACTGCTATTCGGAGGAATCCTGCGAGATAAGCTGCTCTAATATGGTCTGCTTGGCTATGCGGTGGTCAGTAACAGTGGTCTCGTCTCGTTAGGATGAGCTATGATACGTTTGGATATGTTACGTTTCGTGAGGGCAGGCTATGATAGTTCAGTCTTTTTTGCTATAAACTGCTAACGACGTATTTCTGCTCTCTAGTGTGTTCTATTACTTTCTGCTTTGCTACGGGGAGGTCAGTAGTAATGCTCGCGTCACGCTAACTAGTGCTAGGCTACGTTTGGCCAGGTTACCTTAGGTTGGGTTTGGTTCCGATAGCTATGACTTTTGTGATGTACGCTGCGATTCTATGGACCTCAGCGCCCTACTGTCCTCTAATATGTTGTGCTCGGTTATGGGGGTCAG
>NW_016912976.1:1778-2960 GCF_001483705.2 Eufriesea mexicana | reverse complement strand
AGGCCACGCTGCACGCGGAAAGAGGCGTGGCTCTCGTCGCGAATATCATCCAGCGGCTGGGGCTGTGTATCACCGCCAGAAGGCCGAGGCAATGTGGTTTTGCCATCGGCACCACGGGAAGCTGCCCTAGTACCTGATGCGCGTGGGGAACGTCGCAGTCGATGTACGGGAACGGATGAAATACCTCGGTCTCTTCCGCGATAGCCACTGGAAGTTCGACGAACATTTTCTCGCGCTGGAACCACGCCTCGAAGGTATGGCTGGGGCGCTGTGTTGCCTGCTACCCAACCTGGGAGGGCCAGACGGGAGGGTGCGCCGCCTCTACACAGGAGTCGTTCGCTCGGTGACACTTTACGGGGCTCCGATCTGGGCGAACGACCTGGTCGCCAGTCCGCGCAGTCTGGCGATTCTCCGGCTCGCAGGATGGCGATCAGGGTCGTTCGCGGTTACCGCACGATAGCCCACGAGGCGGCGATGGTCCTGGTGGGTGTTCCGCCGTTCGAACTGCAAGCGGTGTGGGAGGACAGTTTCCACGGTCTCTTTATCGCTGGCGGCGGCAGTGCTCCTGAAGAAGGGGCCGTTTCGTTGAGACGAAGTATTCGACAATCCTTAATGACCGCCCGGCCAGCTCGGCTGAGAAAGCCGAGCAACGGCGGCACCGGGTGATCGAGGCTGTGCTCCCCGTGCTGGATGCTTGGGGGCGCAGCTGCAGGCGGCACACTTTCCGCCTGACACAGGTGCTAACCGGGCACGGGTGCTTCGGGGAGTACCTGTGTCGTATCGGGCGGGAACGTGTGACGCGGTGTATTGACTGCGGGGAAGGGCGGGACACGGCGCAGCACACGCTGGCGGAATGTCCGGCGTGGGCTCGCGGGCGCCGGGTACTTTGTCGCGTGATGGGTCGGTACCTTTCTCTCTCCGTCGTCGTGGCGCGGATGACGGAGGACTTAGGTGCGTGGCGTGCGGTGGCCATCTGCGAGGCGGTTATGCTACAGAAGGAGGCTGCGAAGGCAGGCAGCGAGCGTAGCACGTGCTCCTCACGCGAAGGGCGGCGGAGGCTGATAGCGCGGCGCCGGAGGGAGGCGCGCGCACTGCCGGATGTGTTAACGCGTTAGACCTCCTCCTTCGCGAGCGACCATGTACCTACGGCCGGGGAGACCGTCTCTCTCTCCCGTTGTAACC
>NW_016912976.1:0-417 GCF_001483705.2 Eufriesea mexicana | reverse complement strand
GCAATAGTGATCGCGGCTCGATAGGTTGAGTTTCGTTATGTTTGGTCAGGTTAGGTTATGTGAAATTCGGTCATGTCATCTTTGACTTTCGTGGTATTCACTGCTATTCAGAGGATTTCTGCACTCGACTGGCCTCTACCATATTTTGCTTGGCCCTGGGGAGGCCAGCAATAGTCGCGGCTCGTTACGTTATGTTAGGCTACGTTTGATTATGCTATGTTATGTTATATTTGGTCACGGTGGCCTCGACTTCCATGATGCACACTATTGTACGGCGGGTTCCAGTGACCTACTGTGCTCAGCAGTATTCTGTATGGCTCAGTGGAGTCCGACAGCATTGTTCGCGGCACGCTACGTTGAGTTACGCTGCGTTTGGTTAGGTTAGGTTAGGTCAGGCTATGTCAGGATATCTTCGCC
>NW_016912975.1:0-450 GCF_001483705.2 Eufriesea mexicana | reverse complement strand
GTGGAGCAATCTAGAGGGCAGAAGTGCACAGGATAGCAGTGTATACCACAAGAAGCCGAACCCATCTTTACCAAACTTATTCTAAACTAACCAAAGCGAACGGAACCTAACACAACCAAACGTACCGCGAACCTTATTGCTGGCCTCCCCAGAGATTAGCGGAATGTATTAGAGCACGGTAGAGCGCAGAGGACCACCGAACAGCAGTGTATAGCACAAAAGCAGACGCTATCCTATCCGAGCCAAACGTGACGTTGGCAAACGCAACATATCTGAGACTAACTTGCCGAGACCAATACTGCTGGCCTCCCCTCTGCGAAGCAGAATATACTAGAGCACAGTTAAGCGCAAAAATCCACCGAATAGAAGTGTAAAGCATAAAAGTCAAAGCCAACCTCTCCTTACCTCACCTATCGTAACGTAGCCAAACGTACCCTGCCTAAACCTATC
>NW_016912974.1:0-210 GCF_001483705.2 Eufriesea mexicana | reverse complement strand
ATGTACGGGTGGATAGATGTATGGATCGATGGATGTATGGATGGGTGGTTGTACAGCTGGATGTATGCATGGAAGAATTGGTGTATAGATGGATGTATGTATGGGCTGATGGCCGTTGTGGATGGATGGTTGTATGGATGGATTGTGGTATGGATGGGCGGATAGACGGATGAATGTATGTACGGATGAATGGTTGTGTGGATAGGTTGA
>NW_016912973.1:848482-848815 GCF_001483705.2 Eufriesea mexicana | reverse complement strand
TTCGAAGATAGATGTCAAAAATGTCTATTACGCGTACGATTTCACGGCTACTGACGCATTCGGCACTATTTTTCGAAAACGCACACTCAAAACCGAAAAAAAATATTCAATATCATTAAAGAAAATTCCACTCTACACTGATATATAGCACAAACCAAATCAAGAAGACTAATTACGGAAATAGAAAAGAAAATGCACTATTACGCAGCACGATTTCACAGCCACTAACACATTCGGCACTATTGTTCGAAAACGCACTCTCGAAACCAAAAAAAAATATCCAATCCCGTTACAGAAAATTCCACTCTACACTAATATATAAAACAAACCTAA
>NW_016912973.1:797926-843662 GCF_001483705.2 Eufriesea mexicana | reverse complement strand
TTTTCTTGCATAATATTCTTATTATTTTGTAATAATTATACACTAGCATAAGAAAGCGTAAAAAATAAATTATTTTATTAAGAAATTTTATTTACAATTTTTTCATAGACGAAAAATGAACACAATCAAAAATAGTTTAAAAAACTACCAACTATGGGACGAGAATCGAACCCACGGTCCATTACCACAGGAGTATTCATCTATCGCTTTTAGGCCACGACTGCACTCGTAAAATGATGGAAATAAATCTGTAATTACGAAAGTAATGAAACTTTAATCGTAAATATCTCAAAAACTATTGAGTAGTTGCCGCTATAATGATATATTTTCTTAAACTGCATGACGATATCTACAAACCTGCAGAGTATCAACTAAATCGGTGACCCCAAGCACTTGCACTTCCTTGTTAGCTTAATTCCTCTTCATTTAAATATCATTTAAACAGATATTGCCCACTCTCTATTTTCAAATTCCAAAGGGAACAGTGAAAATTCACAAGAGATAGGGCATATGTTATACTGTGTGCGTAGCTCTTAGCTTGATATCGTTTACCAAAGGAAAACGATGTCAATTACCAGGTTTCACCACGTGGTGGTGGCTACGCATCGAGACACGACATGCGCCCTAGTGGCGCAGCCTACTGGTGCTATCCGTATCAAAGATAGCCTAATCTAACTTGAAGAGAATTAAGTTAAAGTGACTCTACTGACACTTTATTAAATTTCGTATCTTACAAAAGAGACGCGATTATTCGAAAGACCAACTAGCCTATGCGACGCACTCCCGTGTACACGACAACTCCAGCCACAGCACCCTTCCGATCGGGCCTTGCCCACCCTGCCATCGCCGACTTCGCCATGGCTTACTCGATGATCTAAGGCAGCTAACGAACCAGTGAAACACCCGGAGGTAATCCGAGGGTCCTATGCGAGGCCTAACAATCGGAATCACGCGCATGCTCCATACCCCGGCTCTATGCAAACATAACCACATAGCCGCCGAGTGCTGGAGGGGCAGGCAGGCACGCTCTTGCAATGATTCCGACTGCAGGGCCCATCCCCCGGTCGTGTGCACGGATTGGCACCCAGGAAGACTAATGTCGACGGACCCTCGTGTTGCCCCAGATGCTTCACCAGCCCGCGGGCCACCAGAGATCCCGATGCATTACGAGACTGACAGTGGCAGAAATGAGTGTCGGAGACGAGCCGTGAGAATGACTTACGAGGCGTGGAGTTGTCGAGTACACGGGAAGTACGTCGCGTAGGCTAGTGGATACTCGAGAACGATCGCGATTATCATGAGAACAATTATGTTCTATTTGGTAAACGAGGGGGATAGAGAATTTATATATTTCGCTCCAAGTTAGGTAGCTTACCTGTGAACAGGTAACGCGCACATGAAACTTAGTCTAGGAATCTATCTTATTTGCTTATAACTACTTAGGTCTAAACGCAAGCATCCCGCGTCGTCCAACGATGTCTTGAAGAACCTGAAAAGCTGGAAAGAAACAGATTAGTAATAGATTAATAAAACATAATAAAAATTAAGTAATGAAACTTTAATCGTAAATATCTCAAAAACTATTGAGTAGTTGCCGCTATAATGATATATTTTCTTAAACTGCATGACGATATCTACAAACCTGCAGAGTATCAACTAAATCGGTGACCCCAAGCACTTGCACTTCCTTGTTAGCTTAATTCCTCTTCATTTAAATATCATTTAAACAGATATTGCCCACTCTCTATTTTCAAATTCCAAAGGGAACAGTGAAAATTCACAAGAGATAGGGCATATGTTATACTGTGTGCGTAGCTCTTAGCTTGATATCGTTTACCAAAGGAAAACGATGTCAATTACCAGGTTTCACCACGTGGTGGTGGCTACGCATCGAGACACGACATGCGCCCTAGTGGCGCAGCCTACTGGTGCTATCCGTATCAAAGATAGCCTAATCTAACTTGAAGAGAATTAAGTTAAAGTGACTCTACTGACACTTTATTAAATTTCGTATCTTACAAAAGAGACGCGATTATTCGAAAGACCAACTAGCCTATGCGACGCACTCCCGTGTACACGACAACTCCAGCCACAGCACCCTTCCGATCGGGCCTTGCCCACCCTGCCATCGCCGACTTCGCCATGGCTTACTCGATGATCTAAGGCAGCTAACGAACCAGTGAAACACCCGGAGGTAATCCGAGGGTCCTATGCGAGGCCTAACAATCGGAATCACGCGCATGCTCCATACCCCGGCTCTATGCAAACATAACCACATAGCCGCCGAGTGCTGGAGGGGCAGGCAGGCACGCTCTTGCAATGATTCCGACTGCAGGGCCCATCCCCCGGTCGTGTGCACGGATTGGCACCCAGGAAGACTAATGTCGACGGACCCTCGTGTTGCCCCAGATGCTTCACCAGCCCGCGGGCCACCAGAGATCCCGATGCATTACGAGACTGACAGTGGCAGAAATGAGTGTCGGAGACGAGCCGTGAGAATGACTTACGAGGCGTGGAGTTGTCGAGTACACGGGAAGTACGTCGCGTAGGCTAGTGGATACTCGAGAACGATCGCGATTATCATGAGAACAATTATGTTCTATTTGGTAAACGAGGGGGATAGAGAATTTATATATTTCGCTCCAAGTTAGGTAGCTTACCTGTGAACAGGTAACGCGCACATGAAACTTAGTCTAGGAATCTATCTTATTTGCTTATAACTACTTAGGTCTAAACGCAAGCATCCCGCGTCGTCCAACGATGTCTTGAAGAACCTGAAAAGCTGGAAAGAAACAGATTAGTAATAGATTAATAAAACATAATAAAAATAAATCGAATGTAAACCACAATAATCGACTAAATGGAATAATCAATCCAACGATGAGACATAAAGAACTCAACGATGAGATGTAAACATCCCATCGATGAGATATGAACAATCCAACGACGAAAATTTCGTATATCATACGAGATATTCGAATTCTCAAATAAAAATAAAATCTGAAAAGGGAAAAATAATTAAAATCTTGAAAAAAAATATATAATTAGAATCTAAAGAAGAAAAAACCTATCCCAAATCCAACGATGAGATATGAATAAACCAACGATGAGACATAAACAACTCAACGACGAAACATTTGAATATTATACGAAATATTCAAATAAAAATAAATAGAGACAAAAAAATAAAGTCTGAAAAAAGAAAAAATAATTAATACCTGTAAAAAGAAAAAATAATTAAAACCTAAAAGAAAAAAAAAATTAATTCCTGAAAACAAAACAAAAAAATAATTAGTAAATTGTTTAACGGGGTGGGATGAGGGTGGGGTAGCTAACCCCACTCTCATTTCGGCCCCCCACACCTCACGTACAACGAAAATTTAGATGTTACATTTCCGAAGTCGAACCGACAAATGAATCGATCAACCGAGCGACTGCCTTTATATAGCCCCCGATCGGCCGAATATTGACGGAAATTTTCGAACTTTACCGATCCATTAATTATTACTTTTCCGCTTTAATAACCAATAATTTAACCAATAATTTTTTCACTTCGACTATAAATTTACGTTGCGGACAATTTGTTATTAATAATATTAATCTGTTATTAACAATAGGTATAACAATTTATAAACTTTTTGCAAATTATATGTACATTTTGACGCAACAACGTTATAAATTCAAGTAACAGCCAATTTATTAATTTTTTCATTATTGTTATAAATTTACATTGCAAACAATTTGTTATTAACAAGATTAATTTGTTACTAACTATACATATAATAATTAATAAACTTTATTTATGATCTTAGAATATAAATTTCCATGATGCATTTATATGTAATATTTTTATGCCTTATGCAATTTGTTAATAACACTTTCAATCTATTAATAAGGATAAATTTCATAATTTATACATTTTTTGTAAGTTATAATCGCATTAGAATTTCCATATGATAAATTTCTATGATATGTGTACGTATGTCAAAATATTTTTATTATCTCCGTAATTTTGTCTAAAATGAATATTACACGAAAAGTAAAAACAGGTTAGAGGATTTATCCTTATCTGAAATGTTAGGTGGAAGTTTATTTTTCACAACTTTATATAGAAAAGTCATTGGTATTTGTGTATCGAATAATGAAACTGTTTCAAATTTTGGCTGATTTAGAGAAATTTCTTATAATTTTGCGATTAGTATAAAAAAGTATATGAAAACATATATATGTTATGCATATAAAAAATGAGATCTACTGGACAATGATTTTGATGTCGATTACGCATGACTACGGCCCTGACGTAGCTAGATGTACGAACAATAGCAACGTGGCGGCAAAATCCCGCTTATGGGTTACCAATATATATTTTATCGTCTGGTCAACATTAAAGATCATCCTAATATTGTTTTTGGTTGATATCTTTTTCAGAGAAGCCTATCGAATACGCTACCATGTAGCAAATTTGTGTCATCCAAAATATATTCATAAATAGATTAACTATAGAAAATTAATAAATTGTATGCAAAGTTAACATTATTATAGTGTACCTATTATTCATAGAGACTGTATCATTCATTACCTTTTGCAAAAATTTTTTGATATTTTAGGTAAATAAACATATCATTCTTCCATTTTATCATTAATATTATTTTACTTTGCCCCTGCAAAATGCCTTTCTTCTACTTTATTCTCACTAATTCAACTGGATCGTCAAAAATAAGCTATAATTTTAATTATGTTTCGTTTCTTTTGAATTATGCTATATTTCATGCCCTTCTGATCTAGGGGAAAACTATACTGATGCACATTGACCAACATTTCCTTTTTAAAATGTTTATCACTTGTGTTAGTCACGACTTCCTTTCGAAGATTTAATCGAACTTTATAACATTTCTATAAAAGAGGATCATACAAAACTTAATTACAAAAAAAGAAGCAGGTTGATATGCAAAACATATCTCTCACAAATATCAAATTATCGGTCATCTTTAATTAAACCGTGCCTGAAACTGGCCATGATACAGTATGTGAATGATTCTCTTAGTATATTAGCGCATATGTAGGTCCCTGCAGGAGTGCAGAAAACGAGGTAATGGCGGTGCTGAAGGGAAGGTGTTCGCACGCATATAGATCTAACCCAAGCACTACCACATGCATTTCTAGCTGTTGATAATGTGTTAGAAGTTACTTTGAATTTATGAAATATGTGATAAAACTCATTTATTATCTGGAATTTCATTACATATAATTTTTAGAATACCTTTTATTACCTAATGATACATTATCGATTGCTGTCTTGCAACATTCGAGTGAATGTTAAGAATTTATATATAAATGATGAATGAAATTCATTTCAATCATTAAATTATTGTTTAGAACAATACAATTATTTTTATTCTATACTCATATAAAAAGCAACTGTGCTCTAGAAGTTAGATATTTTGTTTGCTTATATTTTCTTTCCTATTCACTAGATACAAGATTTTTAAAAATTATTAGGATTTAAATAAGACTCTAGACTGCGTAGATCATTAAAATTTTTAAGATTTCTAAACAGTTTATGGGAATTATCAAATTGTTAGAAAAATTGCAAGGAAGAGGATCAAATATCTGTTGTTAGTGGATATATGTATATACTTACGTGCATCACCATCCCTGCACACTTACGTCACATTTACCTTGTGTGCAGACCGGTGCACCCTTACCACGTAGCAGCAGCAGCAGCCTGTCCCCTTTTCACCATGTACGTACCATACCTAGTGGAGGGGGTGAGATTGTGGTACTTCAGTGACGTCAGAGTTGATCGTCAGGCGCAAACTGGGGGTTTGCGCCCACCATACTACGTCAGAATGACGAGCCGATAAAGTACCTATCAGGGTTTTCTGCGGCGGGCGGGCCAACGGTCTTAGGGTAAACATTCTTTCCGATGGTTTCAAGCAGTTGCATATTGATTTTACCTAATTTTATTAAATCGTAACAAATTTGTGAACGTGAAGTAATCGTAAAGAAACAAAAAATGAAGGAAAATACTGACGAGATCATCGGTGAAGCACGATCTGGATTCTGGTTTCCAGGTGGCCGCCGTTGGTTTGGCCGACGATGGCGAACTCGGCTGAGACGACGGTCGACGGTGTCGACGTCAGCGAAAATGATGGTACAAGCGTGACTGGTGGTGGGCTTAGGAATCCTCTCATCTGCGGCATCTGTCACAATTATTACAACGAGCCTTGTCTGCTATCCTGCTTTCACACCTTTTGTGCCCGCTGCATCCGTGGCCCTCACCTTGAAGGAAAGGTCTCCTGTCCCTTCTGCGGGTAGATAACAACGACTGTTATTGCATGGTGTTTTTAGGGTGGGTGACGATCCCAGGTCTGGGTTAGGTTCGGCTACTAAGTGTATGTTTTTATATTTCCTACTATAGCATCTATCTTTGTATAAATGTCTGTCCAATTACGATAAGAAAATTTCTTATACATTAGTCAACATTTTTTCTATAATGAATTTTTGCTCCATACATTTTTGCTTCAACAATTTTGGATTTAAAGATATGTGGCATCTAAATTATTTTTATATCGTTGTAGATTATGTGGGTATAATATATCTTGATTAATATTACTGAAACAAGGATAAAAATCAATATATGGATATATTTCTATTATATGTGTCACTTGCAAATCATTTCTCCCTTACAAATATCTAGTTTATACATATCCATATATTGTAAAGTACGTGTGTATCCGATTTATTGTGGAGGATGAAATTCTTTAATTCTATTTAATTATATCATTTTCTTTTGTTATGACAATCCCTTGAAATATTTTTCTTTCTATGTATCATTAGAATATACTTTAGGTTGTAGTTTATAATAATATTTGTTTCCTAGACTCAAAATATCTCTTCCATCATTACTAAAGTTTTAATACTTTCAATTATATCCTGTTTTCACAAATCTAAAATATATTGATGTACATAGGCAACAGACACAGCTGAAAGATGGTGCACAACTTCCACCACCCGATCAATTGATACGTCAGCTAGTTGAGTTAGCAAACTCTGAGAATCCACCTTGTGCCAACTGTGATAAGCGTGACAAGTCTACTATGTTTTTTTGTACTACATGTGGTATGTAGCAAATGTAACAATATTATATTTTGTTATCTTATGTTTATTATTAGAAAGTGATACTATGTGCTTGAGGAACTTCAAATTCTTTTTAAATACAGGACAAGCATTGTGTACAGACTGCAGAGAGCACACTCACCGTGCAAAGATGTTTTCTACACACGAGGTATTGCACATGAGTAAATGTGCCAAAGACACCCAACGTCGTTGTCCCACCCATGGAGAACAATACATAATGTATAGCCAAAGTGCCAAGTGCATGCTTTGCGCTACTTGTGTTCGCGACATACCTGCAGATGCTAGACTTCACTGTGTCGACATTGAAAGTGCTTGGCAGCAGGCATCGAAGAAGTTGGAACGAGCTGTTAATTCTATCTGTGAACTGCAAGTTGGCGTGCAAGATGGAGTGCTGGCTTTAAAATCTCAACTTGATGAATTGCGACATAGTTTGGATTCTGAAAAAAGAGCATTGAATTCCTTTTGTCAGGGAATGCAGGAGGCTATATCGAAGACGCATGGAAGTGTCCTGACGGAACTGCAGCGACAAATTGAGACAAAGGAAAGGATGGTTCGCAGCCAGATGCTTTCATTAAGTAGCGCACTTCCTGTACTGCAAATGCACATAGTGCTGAGTACTGTTTTTACCAGCGGTGCAACAAAATATCAGTTTCTTGAGCTAGCTCATCCAATGCTGGAACGACTTATTCGAGTCGCACAATTAGGATATCCATCAAAGCCGCCCTTGTTGACTGCACATTTGAAGACTAATTATAAGAATGAATTTGCTCGCGCTTTACAACCGTACATCGGTCAGGCACAAACCCCGAAGGAATCTTTATATGATCAAACTCACACGATGGCTCAACAAGATCCGCCAGTGATTCAGGTATCTAGATGCATTTAGACTGGCCACCTGTCGATTACGAATTCCATCTTTACGTTCATATTACAAGTTTCTTTTTCATTGCATTTCTCGCGCACACTTCTGTGTAAGTATTTTTGTTTACAGGATTTTACTCGATATATGATGTGGCTTGTACTTAATCGTATGGTGGTAGTTAGTAGCCAGATTAGAATACAGTCATTCTTGTAGCAAATTGACTGTTTTCGACAGACGTGAAAACGTTTTGTTTCTTGTTAGTTTCTTAGCCGATGATGTGGTAGTCAGTATCAGTTTATTCAGACCCGTATATATCCATATACACGTCTGACGTGTTAAAAAAGAATGACTCGCCGTTTACGTAAGACATTTTTTTCCAAGCAGAGCAGCAAGTCTGCTCAGAGGATTTCGGCCAAAAGCGGAACAGACGGTGGATCGTTTTCCAGTCACTGCCGAACATTTGATACTCAGCTGAAGGAATTGAATCAACAGTTGCTCACTGTGAAGGAACGTTTAGAGGAGTTACAGCGCGATGTAACGCTTCTGAGAAGAGCCAACACACCTCCGTTGGGCACACGTTATGAACAGGTGGCGAGAGATTGTCGAGTGCTAGAACAACAATTAGAACATTATCAGCTGGAATTAGACCGCGCTAGAAATGTGTTTGATACATTTTGGGACGAACAATTATGTAGAATTCGCATAGAAAAAGAAATATTCCATTCTCAGGTATTGATTAGGTTTTATCATTGATAAAGCTCAAATATTTTTTTTGGAGATACATGGATTAATAACTTTTTCGTTCGTTTAGATGGATGATATTCTATCGTTGAGGAATCAGGTAAAACAATTACAGAATCTTGCTCAACAATTAGAACCATTTGTAAAATCCTTTGCGACTGGAGTCACTGCTGGTGAAGTAAGCATGACAGCTTCTGATGTAGCCAATAATCAGCATTTGCAGGCATTACTGCACTTGGCACGCTTACATATGCAGGAATCATCGCAACCCCAGACCCAAGCACCAACCAAAGATCATCGACACTCCCGTACTACAGCCACTAGTGCAGATAATGCACTTTATATGAAAGGTATTTTTTTCATTTCATAACACTTCAATTTCAAGATTACGTATGTTTTTTTTTTATTTAGAAACGAAAGAAGTACCACGATGTCGTACTCCTGCTAATGTTGAAGCTGCCTTAGACTCGAGCGGAAATATTATCGTCTATGGAACGGTCAAGTCTTCGGATCCAAAAAGGGGAGTGCTTAGTCAATTGATCGAGAAAGCTAGGAGTAAAGAAGATCGTAAAAAATCACCAGGGAGAGAGGAGAGTCGTGATCGTAGTCAGAGTCGACGACCGAGGAAGTCGCCCGATAGTACAAAGCCTATGACACCGCATGGTCACTGGTCTGCTGGCAAAATGCGTTCTTTGTATCGATCTTTGAAAGGTGGTAGTGGAGATAATTCTGCTGAAGGACTTGATCAACCGGAGAGGTGTACGGATTCTCAGCAACCACAGTCGCATACGACTGGTAAGAGTAGATCTGTGATGGATTGTATGTACGAGTAAATAGCACTGATAAAAAGAAGTCTGATGCTTGGAATGATACTTTGATGATAATTCAGAGGATTATGTAGATAGCATTTATATCGATGTAAATAAAACCCTGATAAATGTACATAAGAATTATTATACTATCGCGCCCAACTCAGGAATGACGAGTGTGGCCAAATGTTATTCTTATTTAAAATTATACCGGTTATTTAATAAAGGTATAAGTCGATGAACATCGTGGTTCGTTTTAGGTCAAATATGTGCATTATATACTTAAAACGATGTAATTGATATCAATAATATACTGGATAATTTTTCCATGCTTTTTGAAATTATACGATTGAAGAATTTTTTTCGCTTGAAATATTATTAAAATTACAATTATAATATTGTATCAGCAAATGCACGCTTCAATTAAATATATCGTTTAAATCTCTTGCTCCAAACATCACTTGCAAACCATGTATTCTAATATTATTGCCCTTTTTTATGGCAATCATTGAGTAAATTACATTAAAATTGATTCTTTATTTAAAGCATTAACATAATTCATTTCTCAGAGGAGGACGCATGATGCGATGTATTTGATTTTATCATCCTAATTTATTCATTTATATCATTCACATACTTCTAGCAGGAGAAGAAGGAGAATATCAACGAATTTCGGAGGCATCCAGCACGGGGGAGGCCAAGAAGCGTGTCCAAGCTGAGGTACATGCGGTTCCGGACGAACAATCAATTACTATAGGCAAGGGAAGCAAGGTCTATCCAGCCAGTGACTCAGAGGACGTGTTTTATGCGGATGAGAAGGCCTCCGTGGAGGTGAGAAGGCGCCGACGTGCAAGCTGCGACAGTTTGAGTACCACCGGCTCAGGAAGCAGGCGATCGAGCATCGTCGATGGGACGGTAGGTCAATCCGCGCAGGATCCCAGGAAAACATTGGTACTTTTGATCAGGCCTACACCGAAGTCGTCGTTTCTGGTACAGAAGCAGCGTTCCTGGGAAACATTTCCACGGCCAAAAAGCAAACGCAGCGTAACGACCAGCGAAGGTGCTGCCTCGTCCCTTAGCCAGCTGAAGAAAACGGACAGTTTCGAGGGACACGAGGAAACGGTAAGAACACTGGTGGCGGCTGTGCAAGAGACCAGGTCGCATCTGCATCATCGTCATGTACACCAACATCGCCATCACCGGAAGAGTAAGACAAACTAAAATAACAAATACTCGGTTAGTTTTGTTCGAGGAAGAGCCATGGTGAAGGTTCTAAGGAGCTTTTTTCAAGAGGTATCCAGCCCGGATTGTCAAAGTGCAAAAGTAGATGATAAGTAGAAAGTAAATGAAATTAAAATAAAAGTATTTACTAGGTTGTTCAGGATAGTTTAACTGCGTTTGACTGTCCGGGATGGTAGTCGGTACCCTCTAAAAATGTCTAGCATACATTGGAGAAAGTATTAACAAAGGACTGTACCTTGTTGAACGATAACACATTGTTATTAGAAGAAAGAAGATACTGTTGCACAAAATGGTATTACGAGGATCTTTTTCCGAGTATTTTGAACGTTTTATTAGAAGTATCATAATAAAAAGAAAGGGCATTTCGTATGATGTATATAATACTACAGACGAAGATGATTTTACAAATTATATCTCGTTTATTGCTATAAACTGCCACCGATGAAAGCACCTTCGACAACTGCATGTTATTATTGTTACGAACCATCGTAAATTTTTCGAATGTTTTATTTTTCGGTCTGGACCAAAAAGTATTTTCAACGTTTGTATAATCATCTTATATAATTAGTCGAGTAACTTCTACTCCCATGTATGTCTAGTCAGAGTTGTTTCAGGGTCAACTAGCCTTCAACATAGAGCAGTCCTCAATTTTTTATCGAATGGCATTTTGATTGCACTTTAAAGCGCCGAAGGTCATAATATCGCTGCCAATAGTAAAATAATACGTAAAAGAAGTATACATATTATATATACATACATAACAAAGAAAAAGAAAAAATGAAATTTATGAATGGTACTCTTACTGTTAATGCAGCCCTTATGTGATGTGTAAGCATTCAGAGGTTCGAATTAGGGTTAGAGGAAAACGTCGATTAATTACATGTGGGTATATACAGAGTTAGGATTTAATTAATGCTATTATTATTACTACGAAGAAGAGGAAAAAGGAGAAGAAGAAAAGAAAGAAAGGAAATAATTTTCCTAGCTGCTCAAATCGTGCATTTTCTTTAACTTGGGCTTAGAATTGGATTATGAAGAATGAATTTTATAAATTAAATGATCAAAATTAATTCGTAAAAATTAGAATTTATATATAGTAAGTCGAAGGTACTTTATACAGCGTATTACCGAATCTCTATAATTAAATGATGGAGGAATTATCGATTGTACATGAGAAAACGAAGCGACAGTAGCTTGTCCTGACAAAAAAGATAGCCTAATTACAAGTGTACTTGTAATTTGTCAAATGCACGAGGACCCATCGTCTCCGGTTATGCTCCAATTGCATAGGTGTATGATTGTGATAAATGTTTTTACAATAACATACACGTGTGTCAAATGTTTAAAATGGTTGTGTCGCGAAAAGCATACAGCTTTTACGATGAAAAACGAAGGTTCCTCGTGAAAAATAACATGATCGTTAAAGGATTAACATGATTATGATCTTTGTACAGATCATAATGAATTATAACCATAGTGAATGTACACGACTAATTATGTATGAAAAATGTCGAATTGTCGATAATAGAGAAATATACAAGTTATAAAGCATAAATATTGTTCAATTATTGATAGATATTTTAATTATTATTTAATGAATTGGTTTTACTAAAGTCTATCTTTATATATGCATATTTATATTATATATCATATTAATAGTATATTTAAAAATATTTTTTATATGATTTATTTCACATTATTAATACATTGGTTTATTTCTTATTTTGGAATTTTAGTAAAAGCCTCAGTAAAATACTGACTGAATGGATTGAACTTATAATTATTTTAAAATTTACAAAGAGGGGAATATTCTTACAAATAAGATGAAATATATAAAATTGCGTATCAATTAACTTATGATGACATTATATTTACAATTATCTGTTCACATTTTTTCTTTTGTTCTCACAGTGACAATGTCGATTTCATTTGCAATCGATTTGTTATTACTTTGTTTTTCATTATTGCTATAATTTTTATCACTCTTCACATTATGATTGTGGGGAATTAATGTACATGTAGATGTTGTTTTCGTTTTCGATAACCCTAATAGATTCAAAATAGTGCAATCCTCTGTATTTAATAATTTTAAGGCTTTCTGAATGTGATCTTTCATATATTTTAATTCACTCTCATTAATGTTTTGACTGATATTTAAATCATAATTGTATGGATTATAAATATACATAGGTGATACATTTGATTTTGTCTTAATTTTTGCTTCTCGTATGCAAATTGCATGTTTGTCAAAATTGAATGAATTGTAGTATTGAAAAAAACCATGCAATAGTTTATACAAAGATTCCTCATTGTTATGCATTGTCTTATTAACCGACAACTGGTTATGTGTACATTGTAGTTGGAATTTTGGAGTAATATTTTCTGCAAACAAAAATATGAATTTTAATATAATACACGCACAAGAAATACTTTTATTGTACCTATTTACCTGTGTTAAACTCTATAATATTTAAAGAAGGTAATATTTTTTCCACTTGTAAATAAAATAAAACTAACATAGTAAGAGAATAATTTGTTATCCATGAACCTGGAATTTCCTTTGTTATGAGCATCTTTCTTGCCCATGTACGTATAGTGCAAACAAGTGGCTTAATGCGCCAGTCCATCAGTCCATATGTATATAATGCTTTCGACATTTCTAATGCAGACCTAAGCAAATAATATTAAAAGAAATCACATGTCACAAAACAAAAAGCATTTGTTACATACGTGTTTGAGTTACAGAGGTCACATTCTGTATCAGTAGCTAAGTAAGAAAATTTAATTATAGGAACTCGAGCTCGGAGAATTTTTCTTACATTTCCAATTTCGGGAATACACATATTCATTACTGTACCTACTGTTTCTAAGAATTGTTTTTGCCTGATTAGATTTTTAGTATTAACAGATACTGCCATAAAATGGAATTTGTTTTGCTGAAATCAGAATTTATTAAAGTCAGTTTTTATATAGCTAGAAAAAGATTGATGATGTCTTTACACTTACACTAGGTGTAATGTAATTTTCCTGAGTTGTACATAATAAATCAAGATCACATCCTATTTGACCAAAACCATTAACAGATGATCCAAATGGCATTATACAGATATTGGTAAACAATTTCTTTAAGTAGACTGCAGTCTGATGTGCAATAAAAAATCTTAGCCTTATGTCTAAATCTGTAATTTTCAATGTATTATAAAGAGTAACCATTTGCATTGATACCTAAAATATTAAAACTCTTTGTATTACAGTATGTAATTTATTTTTAATTTAGTATGATAATACAGTACAGATTTCTGTTTTTCTAATATATTTTTTAAATCTTCTGGTTCCAATATTTTGTAAATGGTATTTAGTCCTTGTTTCGTAATATATGAAGTATTTTTATCTTTATATGATAATACATTTGATTTAACATAAATATCATTTTGGGTGATATCATTTATACACATAGATTTAATTTGCTGCACCTCCGTTAATGAGTTTAATTCCAATAACATATACTTCTACAATATGATATAAAATGTTTACAGAAATTATTTATTAAGTACTATATATAATTTTTAAAGAATTATGAAAATCGTAAGAAATTGTACCTACTTCATTTTTTCTGGTAGAATAACGATATACATTATTAATCTTCACATACTTGCTACATAAATTTATAAATTGATCACAATGCTTTCTATTACCTACATTTACTAAAATACTCTTCTTTGCTTCTAGTTCTCTAAGGCTAATCATTTGTTTGAATGATTTTACAGATATATCTACAAAATATATTTCATATTTTATTTTGCTTTGATTACTAATATTTATTAAATAATATCTATTATAATATTAATATTTGTTATCATAGGTTAAATATAAGTAATTTAAATATGAGATTAACTATAATATTTTTTTGCGGTAGTTTGTACAGTTAATCATAATCTTTTCTTAAATATTGCATACTTTTCAATTATATAATATAATATTTAATATTAAAATTTAAACTAGTAAAAAGTCTTTAATGAATGTGATAAACAATGACTGTAGTATAATTACTGTAGTATTAATAATAATTAATAAAGTATAATTAATATGAAGTTAGGAACAAATTTATAAATAAAATAAGAGAAGAAAAAATATAACTATTAAATGACAAAAACTTTGTGAATGAGGTTATGGTAATAAGAATTTTTTAAATTCAAGCATACTGTAACTGATATCTTCTGTTTTACAACTGTTATTCATTATAAGCCTTTTTATATATTTTATACATTTACAATAAGATGTATTTAACACAAAACCAAAATTTGTATTAACACAACGTACAAGCGCCATTTTTAACTTATTTTAGTCTAAAGCATGTGGTACTTGTAGTGTAGCTACATATCGGTAAATTACCGATTGTACATTCGTTACGTTGGTCGGTCAAAAGTATGATATTTAATATGTAAAAATAATCAATTAAATGTCACATATTAATTCATTAAATAAATTTGATTTGGAATAAATGTAACAGAGTACTCACATTCTAACTAAAAGAAAATTTTATGACTAAAAGGAAACAAAATTGATGTGTAATTATGTCGATAAAACTATTCGAATTATTGAAATATGATTTTATGTCGTAGATTTATGCAGTAAATATGATATAACAAAATAATATTAAAGTCATTTTGTAAATGATTTTAATTCATATTTTTGATTACCATATATGTATATGTATCATATGTATTAGAAATTTCATTCTCTTGGAAAGTTAATATTATGAAAATCTTCAACCTATATGCGAGTAAGTTTACGTAAAATTTATTATTACATGATAATATTAAAAGAATGTATATAGTGACAAGAAGTAACATGTATTTGTACTAGGAAAGTTGCAAAAATTTCTTTATACTTCTCAAGAGAAACGCGGTGTAGCTTCTAACCCAGGCGATGACGTAAGTTTAACCTATCCTTTTCATTTTAATACATGTAGACGTTTTCCTTCTTTTACTTCATTTCTTCTACCCCTTTTTCGCGAATATCTTATCGCTAGCAACGGTATTAAGGTACATTGCGAACAAAAGATTTTAGTTTCGCTGCATGCTTTCCAAACACATAAAAGTCTTGTATTCTTAATACGAAAGTATCAAAGCTGTTCTTAAATTTTTCAATTTATATGTTTTTCAGCTCAGAATTTTCAAGTTTGTATTAAAGGTATAGAGGATACTATAAAATAATATTAAAAGTATTTGTAAAGTAGGAATGCATTTCGAATCAAGTAATAGGATGGATTACTCAAATTATTTCAATATTAAAATTTCGTTCACAGAAATTTGTAATCAATTCGTCGTTCATGGTTCTAGAAACGCTCTGGTGTCGCACTCTATCGGTTGATCGCTCAAATATTCCGTAGATTATTACAAGTTGTTTTTCTCTGTTTCTCTAGTGTTCATTCTCTCGTATCTTTCTTTAGGTCATATTTTCTTTAATACAAAAGCGAATATTAACACCACACGTTCTATTTCATTTCCACTATTTTACAAGAAATAACCAGAGCTATTCTTTTCCTATGTTCTCCTTAAATTTATTTGCTTTATCGGTCCTCCTTTCTTCACAAACGAAAACCATCTGTCTCTGTTTTTTCAATCCGTAGCGCATATCATTGCTTCTCTCCATAGTTCTCCCCCTCTCACCTCTAGACGGTTCGCCATCGTTTGTTTGTGAGGGGAAGACAGAGGTAACAGGGACCGTGCAGAGAGGACGAAGAGCAGTGCAGTTTCGAGCCTCGCGTCGATCGCAGGAGATTTCTCTATTACTTGACTCTCTCCATGCTCGACTGCTTCTTTCCAGAGCAACGAACCGCCGGCAGGTGTGTGGTGCAGTGGCGATAATAAAACACGCGAAGAGAATAGTCTGACAGAGTATGGGAATATTCGCGGTGGAAGTCGGTCTATTTTGAAAAAAAAGAAAAGAAAAACGAACATCTTGCTTTTAATAATAATAAAGCAAGCAGAATCCCAAAAGAAATCCGCCAAATTGAAGTCCTATCTTTAGAAAAAGAAAATTTTTAAGAAAATTTAACTCTACCTCGGAATAAGAGATACCTGAATGACAATATCAGTTGCGAGAATAGCGTACAATTCTATAGCACGAGAAGGCAACAATGATCGTCGTCTCTCCGCTGGTGAACACGAGCTGAATTGTAGAGACTTCGAGTCTCGTAAATGACCGAGAAGAAGCGTCATCGAGGGATCATCCACGATTTGGGGATGTCGACGTGCGTGAAATGGACTTTATGGCCGGCGAGAACGCGTTTTCGACGCTATTTGACGAGTCTCGTGTACTACCGGAAGTGTTAATGATGAACGAGCCGGATCCACGAGGCAGATCGAACTGGTGATTACGACGAATTCCGGTGCTATTTAAAAAGCGATTCTCGCGATCCTCTTTGACTTTTCCCTTTCTTCTTTTTTTCTCCCGTTTGCTCCTTCGACTTGCTGTTTCGCAACTACAGTGAAAAAACGATCGGTTATTTCATTGGCGAGATTGCCGGTCGAAGACAACCGGGTATCGCGAGTCGTCGGTGATTGGAATAATTTTTGGTGGTGAACCGGTCTGATCCGACAGGTGAGATATCTCAGTAATTAACTACTCGATACTTGTCGCTAACACTATCTCAATGCTATCGACAATTACAATTTTGTCGCACGATTACCTTGTAAAGTAAGCATTCTTACGAGTAATTCTACAAAATGATACATTTACTCGATTTGCCTAATGTATTCGTTCTATCAGATGGAGTCGCACGGGAATACAGAGTTAAAAGCCTGTTAAACTCTTTGGGTTTTACGTCTTTAATCGCAATAACACCAAGATGGAGTAATATCTTCTAGCACGGAAGATCTACGAATTATTAACTTACTGTCAATAGGTGAAAAAAGAAAGAAACGGAAAATTAATAAGCCAAAAAGTAGGGAAATTACGCGATTTAAATAGTTCTCCATTCTTAAGGTCGTCAAAAGCGAGTGCGCATATATCATGAAGATGCGTTTCCTCTTCGATGAAATCTAATTTGCAAACGTTTACTTCGCGGTCGGTTAATCAATTCTACCGAATTCATCCAAGAAATCGTTTAAAAATCACGCGTCGAAAGTCGTAAGAACTCTCTTCTGCTTCTCGATTACTACCTGGCACGCGCGCTATGCCAAGTTCTTTGCCAAATTTCTCAAAAATCGTCGCAGACTCGTTGCCTACGCCGCGTGACGCCCCGAAAATCGTTTCTACACTTGGGAATTTATATCCGGTCGTAGTGTTGGTATTTCGTTCGTAAATTCCCGACGTAGAAGCATGATTTCGACCTCGATGCCAATACCGTTCCACGAGAATACCTATGGGACGCGAGGGAGGTGTGCAGATACGTTTGAAAAAGTGGTTGGGCAGAGGGGTGTAACGCGAGAACGGCTGACAGCTGCGCCAACAGCGTGGAAGCAACCGTTTCCTTTCTCGAGCATGCTGCGGAGACACGCACGGAAAATGGAGGGGCAAACAGCCAACGGCTGAATGGGTATAACGTGGACTTCATAGTCGGTTTAATGAAACGGCGTTATGCAATGGAACTACACGAAAACGGGTACAAGGCTCGTTCATCCTTGTAGGTGGCACTGCTGACCAAATATGCAGGCGCCAAGGATTGTTCACGTTCACTCGTTCTTTTAGTCCGAGAATTAACAACCGGGGTATATCAAGTATACGTGGACAAGGATCTTAGATATTTTAGCGAGTTATAAACAGTGGATGAGGTAATTAACATTCTCGCTGGGGTTAAAACGTTAAAACACTGGTCTTTTTCCACGAAATGGTGTCGGGATTATCTAATGACTATTGTTTTACTTATAAATATTGGAGTTTCGTAACAGCGCGAAAGCACGCGTATAGACTACAATCCGTCTTACGCGACAGAAGTCACCGGTGACTTCAATGCCCGGTATGCCATGACGTGGGCACCGCTTTGTACTCTTTCTATACTCACGATCTGCGCGGATGTCAAGACGCGAAGGCAAAACAGCGATCTCAAAATGCGCGAAAGAGTAAAAGATTATCCACGAAAGGTGGTGATTATGGAAAAAGCAAATAGGTTATGTAAAAAGAACAATACGAAGATATTTCCATCGTAATCGACGGGTAACTTTTTTTCTTTCTGAAATGCAAACGACGAAAAGCCAAAGAGAAATAAATTTCCGCGTGACAAGGAGAAAGTGAAAGGTAGAGAATCGTACGGCCCTGGGTTCCCAAGTGCATCAACTCACGAGGTACGAGCCTGACTTTCCTGGCCGTGGCGAGAAAAGGTGGAAAGGTGGCAGAACCTCGCGGGATGTCGATCGACCAGCCTCGTAAAATCCCGCGATTCGTGCCGTCGCGACGTCATGTGCAATCGAAAATCGTAAGCGGACCGTCGCGCAGTGAAAATGGCGCCCGCGTGGAAGGGCTACGGTCAAGCACGGTGGTCCAGTGTGCTCGAGGTCGTTCCTGTTCCGTGCACCGGCCTCTCCTATTGCTCGAAAAAGTGAACGTTGCGTTATGTTCGGCCACCTTCGCGAAACACCGCGTCGCTTTCTCGAACCACCCGGCACAGCTCTGCTAACCAGTACGCAAACGTTTTCCCTTCGCCAAAACTCGAAATCCTTCGAGGCTTGGGATTTTTCTTTGTCGTTGCCGTGTATGATCACGATGCGGGAAGAGCAAGGGAAGTTCCCTGTGTTCATGAATCGTACAAAATCTCGAACCTCGATGTGTTACGTGAGCTACCGATCTTAACGATGACCGAAAAGCCTGCTCTATGCGTTTTGGGGAATGTCGTAGGAATAGAGAATGATTTTTCAGTGTCAGAGCCCTGTTGAACCCTTAGCGAATCACGGATCGAAGCCTGAAAAACTGTGGTTAGAGACGTTTAATCGGACACACGAGTAAAGAATATCGAGTGGATGTATTAAGCAAAAAAGATATACGGGTAATCGTGCGATTCTTCGTGTTTGTTGCAAGTGTTCTCGCGCTAGAGACGTTTGCACGGTCGATCATACTCATGGGAGTTCGACCCAGTTATTAATAAGACTTTCTCTTTTATTTTAGCCATGGACTGGCGAGGGGTCGCACTGGCATTTTTGTTGGTAAGTAAATGGAAAGAATCTATTGTTAACAATCTCTGAACTGTCTCAGCCCTTTTACGTTAACCATGGACCCCTAATTCTTTCCACTGCTGACGCAACTCGACCTGGTTTCTTTCTTGGATTTTGTAGCTGTATTGATACGTGTATTTCCAAACATATCTCATGAAGTATATACAAATGAATATAAACGAAACCAATGCTACAGTATGAAATTTCCCTACGACATACATGTATACATATTCGACACCTTTCGCCACGAGAAGAAACAGCTGGATGTTTAATTTCAACTGGTTTGTACGTTTCCGTTCGATTTCGATTTAGATCACCTATAACGAATCCAGTGTACGATACTTTCTCTTGTATCGTGTTGAACGAAAAATAAGCGTGATTGGGGAGCGTAGTATGTTGGCCAGGAATGCGGGGAATTATGTAATCCTTTGTTGGTACAACGTCCCGCTAAACCGACTAGACTGCCCAGAAAACTGTGTCGAGACGGCTGCAATATTTTTTATGCCCGGCAATTTTTCACCTCGACATTAATTTTAAATGCAATGATTCATTTCGACGATATCATCGCATTTTTCGAATACGAAAAATCTGACAATTTGTCGTCAAGCGACGATCTGTCGGCAAGAAGTTTGATTTTTCTACTACTCGTGAAAGTTGCTGTATATTTCTGCCAGGATAAGAGATATTCAAGCTTTTTGCAAGCCTCGGGATAGTTTCGACCAAAAGAATCATTGGCATCTACGACGGTATTGATTGCAGTGATACAGTTTTTGTTCCATTCGTGTTTAACAAGCGTTACGAACTTTCCTGTTGCCAGAGCAATCGCGAAATGAAGGCTGCGCGAGATAATTTGTGTTAGATACTTGCTCTTTTTATGATAATCACAGCGAACATCCTTGTAAAATAAAACGATGTTCTCTCTTGACAAAGACGAGTGGATTCGATGTCGTTAACCCATTCGGAAGGTTGCAATCATGGATCCGTGCATGGCTTAATAACGTGATTGTACTGAAAACTTAGAATTACGCTGATTAGAACCACGGAGGATTCCTGCAAGCGGGTGTTTAGAGTGCTTCCGGTTTAAAAGTCTAGGCAATGATACGTTTTTGATGCCAACATGCTCGTGCAACTTGCTTTTTCTACTCTGGAACAGACATCGATCTGGATAGTGAATGTACGAACGTGTGCAAAGTAAAATCTCGATCTCGGTAGAAATTGTAAGTTTAAGAGAAGAAAGCGTTTCGAGCGAGTGTTCGGGTAGAAGTTATCGTCACTCGGGAAACTCGAATTTCTAAGTGGATGCTTGTTACGCTTGCCCAGCGTTGAATTCTTCGCTACCTCTCGATGCTACGGACATTTACATATGTAAAAAGGAAAGAGTCTGGAGCAGGTTCTCGCGAAAAACTGGAAGTTCTCGAGGAGATGCAAAGGTTTATAGAACGCTGAGCGTCCTTCGGAAGAATGGACGAAAATTCCTGACCGATGGATCATCTGGAATGCAAATAAGGCACTTCCAAGTATCGTCCCGCGAAATGTATGAGTTTCGAAAGGTCTCTGAAGAGACGCGTTGAAGGAGAGGGACGTATAAGATTGGAAATTTACCGAATAACGACGAGGAAGGGAGAAAAGGAACGGGAGAAAATCTACCGAGCATGTTCCCGCATAAAAATTATAGTACATGGAAATTTTGAAGCGTTCGCAAATATTTGAACGAGCGTTTTGCACACCAGCGAGAGAGACAGAATCCATACAGAATAGCCACACCCACCTTTACACGGTGTTCTTTTAAATATCGGCGCAGGATCTCAGAGAGCTCCCTGCAGCTCGTTTTCATAAACGTTTCACCGTGAAGTCGATAGGAGAATCGATACCGGAAGTCAGTAAAACTCTCCCTTACGAGTAATTCACACGTACCAAGAGACTGGTAAACCGAGAGTGAACCCTCGCTGTTCTCTAAAAAACGATGCTTATGTCTAACTTTAAGTTTATTTGCACGATACATTATAAGTGATCAACATAATCGATGCAAGACGTATGCAAGAATGATGTCAACGAGATGCAGCAAATTTCTGAAATCCTCATCTGCCCATCTCGAATCCTGTTATAATAATTGCTATTCGATTCTAGCGATAATTGTGTCTAATAGATACGTAACAGCTTACTTTCAACGATAATTATATCGTGACGAAGTTACGATTGTATACGATACTGAAGATAATTAAACGACCATCCGTTCAGATGTCTTCCAGGAGTGCCTAAAATTAGAACGTTTAATAAAGAGTTTAGCGTTAGTAAAGATCGAATTACGAATTGAAACTCAAGATTGATCTAAAGGACAAAGTAATTGCATTTTCTTAGTTATGGACATGTACATGGAGGAACATTATCGCGAGGAACGGTCAAGAAAATCACGTTTGTTTTAGCTCGAGAGAAAGTCGTCAGTGACGCGACCAAGTTTAGAACGGGCATTGCGTAAATAATTTTTCATCGATTCATCGAATCCCATCGCTTTACGTAACTCAGTCCACAAGGACGTTCTTCTAGGAGCGTGTAAATCCGATCTAATGACATAAACCGAATTTTAAATTCAGAACGGCTATCTCGATGAGCGACAGGAACGTGTTAAAGAAGAGAGCGTGGGTGTCCTTCTGAAAGGCGGAATTTCACGGAGAGTCTGCAATCTCTGACTAAACCCACGCAACATCGGCGACTTTCGATAGCTTTTTTCTGCCAGGGACATGTCACGCTCAACAATGCTCGTTTATTATCTCGAATCTGCCTCTATCGATTGTTTCCAGAATGTTCTCTGAAGTCGTACTAGAAAGATTGCCGAAATTGGGGAGAGATTTATCTTCCAGTTAATACAAATGGGTCTCAAGGATTTTATGATGTTCGAAACACTTTAGAAGATTGAACCATTCGACGAAACTACGTTTTACGTGTTCTTTACGAAAGTTAAGAGACTTATCGGCCAAGAGATTGCTTCATCGAGAAAAAACTTCATGGGTATGTCTAAATAAAGAACTCCGGGAGAAGCCCATTGCTGTTGATGCAGATTGAGATGCATTTTAGCCAAAAGCGCGCGGCAATGACGTCATGGAGATACTTATAGGGGATATAACAATCGGGTAGAGGCGAATGACTAATGTAACTTGCGTTATGCCAGCAGGATCGCGCGATGGGAGGCGTTTTCAAGGAGACCTCTACCTACGCTAGATCCGCGACTATGTCGATCCGATTACCCATTGATCCACTTGATAACTTGCTCGCTCTGAGGTAGATTATAACGCACGAAAATATTCATCAGTGCATGTTTCTTACGTGGCTCTATGTTCTCATTAAACTCCCGAACAAGAAATAAGTTACAATATCCCGAGTTTAATGGTCGCGTTTAAAAATGATTATGCACCGTCATTTATCCGTAAGGGTGAAGGAAGAGATACAACATCGTGTGATGGGAGGAATCACGTTCAATTATATTCCAAAATTACTTCCGCTACAACCATCGTCTACCATATTTTCCTGCTATTCGAAAGAGGACGTAGAATTATCGTTTTGCCGCGAGGGAAAGATATCAAAGTTTTATCAAGATCGAGGGTCATTAAATTGAAAATAAACGGAAGACAGAACGCTATGCAAATGCTCCGAGGACGATGTGTAACACGTTCTCTGTTTAATTGCGTGGTATATTATAGATAACACTCGGTACAAGAATTTCATTCAGTGGTGACAACTGCGAGACATCTCTGCGTGAAATTTATTTGTCTTTCGAATGATTAAAGATGCCGTTTGAAATCTTCATTAACCATAGTTCTTCCACTCACGAAGGACGACAAATTATAATTCATTCGTTTTAATGGAAAATTATGCGTGACGACAAGGCATCGACGCGACGATAAAGTAAAATAAGATGTTAAATACAGGAATATGATAATATAGTAAGGGTATAAAGTGGTATTTAAAAAAACTTTGACACGTAAGTACCAAGTCACGACCGAAGTCTCATCCTTGAAACATAAACGCGCGACCGTAGAAGTAGGTCTGCACTTTGATCGGTCTCATCCTCGAGGTATTCACGGATTTTTTTCTGCAAAACTGCCTCTGCATTTTCCATCGCATCCTCGCGATTATGTATAATTGGACTGAATGCAGTGGACGTGAGTGGAAACGTATAGCTAAGAATTCTGTATGAGATTCTAGCCATATATGGGACTCGGGGAGTTCCACTATCCGATAGAACTCGGAGAAGTAACCTTCCGCACTATAACACGAGTTCTGTGCTCCTACGTCTCGGACACGCCTTACAATGAGGCGATTTGACACGAACATGACTGCGAGGTGTTGAAGATTGTGTTCCAAGATTAAGTACTTACTCGAAGATTCTAATATATGCTGAAATTTTTAAAATTCTCTTCTTTTTCTTTTTTCTCAATTATCTTTGAAAGAGTACACTGATAACGCACTTGTTTCCTTGCGTCGCAAATGGGTAAATTCACTCTCCGGATTATCGCGTTACATTCGAGACGCTGTGGCCAGATGATATTGATCAAGCTGTGTATTTTTTGAAACGATTCGTTGGATGTGGAAAATTGCGAGATAGCGGCTTTCAGATTTTTCCAAGTTGGGAGTCTTTCCTCTTCAAGTGACTACGAATAGGTTGGTCTTGATCTGTGAGACTATTCCTGTGCTAAAAATTGTCTCAAGGATGATACATGTACTTCATTGGAAGATTCTATCTTCAAAATGACTTTCCTCGAATAAATCAAACTAGTCTGAACGTTTTAATAGCTTTCGTAGTATTTGTAGTACTTACTCAAGCATGTACGAAATGGCCGTTGACTCGTTGAACCACTTTCATCGGCGCACACCGATATATGCATTAAGAAGGTTGACGTCGGTGTTTATTAGACAATTTCTCTAATACACACGTTTTCGTGTTCATGGCTTTCGACGCAAGAAACGTATCGCAAACTCTCACTTTCCGTTCAGAGACGCAACTCGCGATTTTATGTGCTGCAAGTTACCTCCTAATACGGAACATTGTTATCGAGCTATAGCTCCATCGTTAGTTCGTGACAATTTTCTTCAGATTAAAACCAGTTCAGGGTTGCGTTAATCCATCACGAAGAAGTCGATCCACATAGGCTGAGAGCAAGAAAAAGAACAGACGTAATGCTTTGCATCGACACGGTGCAACCGATCAACTCCAACTATTACGCGCTCACCTAATCCGTAGTGGAGTTGTTGTGCGAGTCTACACGTAACGCCGATACCTAAATTGGCATGGATTGGAAAATAAAAGTGTGTCGAGGGAGTAAAAGGTGCTTCGAGTGCCCTTGTTCGTTCACTGTCTTCATTCCGCGTTGGAGAACGTCTGTTCCGCTGTGGAAGTTTTACTCGCTCCTCGTGAATTTGCTTCAGAGGTAGGGACAGGATACGAATGATGGAAGATCGCGTAAATATTTATGTCGTTGTTGATGATCGTCAATTTTTTACGTCCCACTCTGCATTTATAGAGTACGCCTTGGCAGCTCCTACTACGCGAATGATAAGGCCAGCGATGGCTCGTAATTACAATGCTTGTACCTAGTCACAGTTAATCTTTGAACGCTCTTACAAGATGGTATGTTTTAGCAGATAGGGTAATTAGGAACGATCTAGGCTTGGAACATGATGCTCGTCCTTTCCATTATCCAATCGGCCTTACCATATACAAGCAGTCGCCTTTAAGTCTCTTATTTACAACCTTGTACAACGAGCAGCAGCTCAGATTTCACAGGTGAAATTAATCATCGAACTTGTTGTTCTTGTTATCGATTATTCGTCAGGTTGTACGCTTTCGATTACGATCCAAGTTAATTTCAGTTCGTGCAAACAGTTCTAACCGAGGCGTCGATAATGAGAATTAATCGAAAGGATCGGTCGTTGAGGTGATTTTCTGTGTCCTTCCAATAACTTCGAGATTCAATTCCGTAGGTACGACAGCCTTTCTCGTGGAATTTGGCGAGTAAAAGTTAATTGATGAGAAGATGCTAGCATTGTGCGGAGACAGATCGGGTGTCTTTAATTGTCCTCGAGACTGTACGCCATCGGCACGTTTTCCACGAGTCCCCGTGGCGAATAATCAAGTTTAATCGATGAGAAACGGACTCTCGTGTTTCCTCACAGCTCTGAAATCGCATGATTCATACAGGCTTCGAGCGATACTGGAGAGAGTCGAACGAATCTTGTTCGGTCTGACATTTTCGCGAAGACTTTTCCATCGATGACGCGCTCTTTGATCCGGGTATCAGTCATAGATTCCGTGGCCAACAGATCATTATCGGTATCCTTTTCATGTACCGCTTTCTTCGCTCCCATGTTCCCTCGAATTTCTGATACCTCTATTCAAAACCGATAATTACCATCCATTGTTCCCGTCAATGACAACGCATTGGTGCTCGAACGGGGGAAGGGAAGGACGAAGTAGAATCGAAATTTCTAAAGCTTCGTCCACTGTCCCACGCCACCTGTTGTTCTCCTGTTATCGTTCTAGGGACAAACGATTCTCCGGACGATCTAACGAGCATCGCTCCTTTTTTTCTTTCCAGATTACAATAGCGAGGCACAGCACCACATACGCCGCCCAAATACCCCAGCAACTGCCTACATGTGAGTATACACACCGCTTTCTAATAATTGTCAGTGTAGCAGCGATAACTAATTAGTCGGGGTCAATTAACCGAGAACCTCTGTGGTCGACGGGTGGTAGAATCAGGGGCCAAGTTGCCAGTGAATTGTCTCTCCCATGGAAAACGTTTCCTGCCTTCGTCAAATTGTGAACGATCAGATAAGAAAAGAAAAAGAAACGGAAAAAAGGACACATATGCGTGCACGTATACGCGTGTATTTTACTTGCACGTGTATATGTGTACGTGAATATTTTCCACGTGCGCACACGCGCTTTCTAAAGAGCACAATACGCATGGTCGATGATGACAATGATTCCAGGAACAATGACCGGCTTATGAACGGGCCTAATTAGTCTGCAGGGAGCGGTCTGCCTTGATTGATCGAGACGTTCAATTAATTATGCTTGCGACTAATTACCGGCGAACCGGTGGAATAAGAGGGCTAATTAGCGAGACGTTTTAATCTCTGCTTAGAAAAAGCGTACCCCCGATATGATTGCTCGCGGGGATGACAGCGATTACTGTTCAATTGCCGTTTCATCTTCTTTCGAAGTCGCTCCATTTTGTCCTTCCTTTTTTCAACGAACGATCTTAGTCAACCATTAAGACGAACTGTATCTAACCCAAGTAGCTCGCAGTTTAAGTCAGATTTTTCTGATTTTTCCAATTAAAGTCAGCGATTTGAAGGAGCTTGATGACGCAGGCGATCCGAGGAACTCGCTGATGCGAGTAACACCGGTAGAATAATAATTGAAAGAAAGGGAAAAGAATGGTCAAGAAGAGAGTCTTTCCAGACGAGCGACGACCTTCCTTGGAAGACATTGCTTTGCTGGAAGGTGAACGCAGCCGTGCGACCTAGATTCTCATGTGGCGACCAGAGAAAGATCACGAAGGGGAGAGAAAGAGGCTGAGACGAGATGCGAGCAGGACGAAACGAGATGACGATTATAAACGAGAGACGAACACACGGTTTCCTCCTCGACATCAATGCGAATCGAAAGTCCCCTTTGCCACCGGCGGCCAAACACTTTCAGCCTTTTACCTTTTACCATGCAATTCCGCCGGAATTTCACCGACCGCCATATTGCTTGAATTCGGAAGAAGATCCATCGAAGATCGTTCTCTTTGTATATTTTAATCCCGATCACGTGGAACATGAAAAGAACGCACTGCCTGTGCGTAAAAATGGACCCTTGCGCAATGTCTTTCGATATTTTGCAATGAGTTACGTTTGAAATTCTGCCTTGATCTCTGACGGAAACGTGGTTTATTCTAAGTTGAGTAATATTATATATATATCGCTGTATGGAGCCATGGAACGATAAGATCGATTTTTCTGCCAGCCGTAGAACCCGATTACATGCTTGCCTTACTACATGTTATATTAAGTGTACAATAAACGGCTACTTTCATTTATTGCATGCGTCCGGTGCCCGTAAGAGATACGTCGTTTTGGAAAGGATTTGATTTTCGATTTTGAGGAGCAAGTGTTGTAATGGTAATCGGAACGGGAAATTAAATGGAATTTTCGATAACTAAAAGAAGAGAAGAAATAGAGGAAAATTCAACCTGTTACACTTAGAAACCCGTCGTAATGGATTTATGTAATGACTTCGATTACGTTGCTTCGAACAGACGATTAATGAGTTGGACCACTTTTTACCACGATGCCTGACGAATCGAAAGTGCCCTCGCCACTGGACTTTTACTTTTTATCGTCCCGCCGAACCATTGAGGACACGCCTTGTATTTTAAATTAAAAAATAACGATTTTTAATTTGTCGTTTTGAAAATTTCTGTCAATTTCAATTTCAATTTTTGTCGTTTTTGAAAAAACTGAGAACAGTATATATCTTTGCATTTATGTTCTTAATTACACCCATTGGAGGTTAGCTCTTAGTATAAGGGAAATAAGATAACGCAGTAACTTCAGTGATTGGGTGACGAGTGACAGGTATGCTGGACAGACACGATAGAAGAAAATCAAAAAGGCAGTGGAAGGAACAAAAAATGAACTAGGAAAAACGTAGAAACTTCGAAAAAGGAATCACAAGAAAAAGTGAAAGTAAAAATACGACGGACAGAATTCAAGGTACCCTGAAAAGAAAACGACCTTAAAATTTCTAGAATACTCTGAACTTCTTATTACAGAAGGCGCATGATCAAGCTGTATTGGCGCGAATAAAGCTACAACGCTATCATGGCGAAAAATATGATTCGATATAAGGGAACGATTCGGTTTCTGCTGGAACAAGAGTGCGGTTTCCGCCTCGGAGAGCATCGAGGGTACAGAACTAGCTCGTTCGCGGATTTCTCGAATACCTTGACTTTTATGGGGAAAGACAGGAAAAAGTGAGATCATCCCGCCTATAAATGTACATATAGTCAACCGATAGAGTTATTCTTTTGTTTTCAAGCTTCAAAATTCCTTCCAATTTTTTACAAAACCGACACCGCGATGAGAAACAAAAATTTGGCGAGTTCCGCCTATGAAACGATATTAAGGCGGTATTCTAGTCTAGAGCTCAAGCTTCTAGGTGCTATTTGGGATTTTTTTTCAAGAACCATACAGACGCTATTGTGTCGGGATTTGTGGTCTGGTTTTGTCCTATATTTAAGGAGTACGTACTATTTTTTGTCATGGAAAAGTATTGAAAATTGTCGAAGGTACAGCTAGTTTAGTAGTGTCTCCCCAATTGAACATGTCTGCACGGTTGCCATGAATTCGACTGTTCTTCTCTGAAATGAACAAACATCCATTCTATTCAGTATGAACGCGACCATTGTCGGTACCAAAAGTGTGTAAAAACATTGGAGGAAATTTTTGGCAGTACTTTAAAATTAGTTTATCGATTTTAAAGTTAGGTTGTACTTTTTTTAATTTTAGCGTGCCAAACAAAAAAAGAAAAAAGAATAGTTAAAAACATTAGACTTTAAAAATTTTAATATGGACGATAGAAATACATATACTGAAGATACTCTCCAAATTTGATCGTAATTGGTCAACTAGAACTTGAGATATCATGGCAACCATTTGGAAAAATATGGTTTCGAAAAAGACGCAAAGTATTTCATACGAATATGTATATACGTTGCACGCTATGAACAAACGCTAATAATTTTATTAATTTTTCAAATCCAACAATATCCACTGATAGAAATATTTTCAAAGACACGTACTTTCAGAAAATGAAGTAAAAAAGAAATAGATTTTTTGAAGGTTCTAGACTAGAATATCCCCTTAATGATATTTTATCAACAGGAGCCGAGGGAAAAATTTTGGGAATTATGTATTTATCAGATAATTATTGGTTATACCTCTAGACTTCTCTTCCAAACCTTTAAAAGACGGAAGAAGTCAATCTCGGAACGACTAGTGTCGCTTGTTCCAATGGCTCTCGGTTGTTTGCTCTTCGAAGAGAAACCGCGCCTTGGAGGAAAGTTGTTTTTTCTTCTGGTACCGGCCTTTGCATGCGAATGAGTTTCATCTCTTCTCGCAAACGACCGCCGTTTGCGAGCTATTATTCCCAGTGTAAAGTGCGCATTGTGTTTGCGTCGTTCATGCGAACTTCAATGAACGTTAACCGGTATCTCGGAAGATACGCGATCTAGCTTCCATCTCGTCGCTACCTAACAAACATAAATCGCGGAATTTATTAATAACTTACATTGATTCGATCTTCGTGTCCTTAATAATTGTTTCTTACATATTCCGGATGGAAAACGTTCTCCTGATCTTTCGCGTGTTCTTTCACTGAACTCTGAGAACCGTCGATTTACTCAATTAACGAACGCGCAGAGATTTCCTTTTGCACGTTCACTTTTCATTTCGCCCCTATCGCCTGCCCAAGGTAAACTCCAAGGCCGTTTCTATTCGCACGCGCTCATTGCAGCTCTGTTAAAATTGTAACTTTCATAAATGTGAATATGCGAAATATTTGCCGAATGGTAGGCAATTAACCCCTGGTGCTACGATGCGATTGGGAAAAATTGCGCAATGGTGGAGCGTTTAATTTTAACACCCTAAGTTTTACTTTTCTCGTCCACGTGCTAGAGAGATTATAAGTACAGGAGGTCTCTGTATCGAGTCACCAATCAGGGTATTTTTATTGGAGTATGGGGGGTCAGTCGATGAGCATTCGTTCCTAAAAATAAATCTCGAACCATGACCAACCCGAAGATAATTATATCCTCATCGTGCAAAAAGTTAAATTAATTATTCGTCCATGTTATTACATATCGGTTAATCTAACATCGTGGTTTTTAATTTACTTTACATCTGCTATACACATGTACGTAATCGATACCAGAGTCTCGATTATCCTCTATCTTTCAATCGAGACGTCCCAGTGGAACCAATAGTGCTAGGCCAAGCGGTTTCAAAATGACTCAGGCTATTTTTGAGAATATTCTACATCCATCTACCTTCCGACGACCACCCTATCTCTCGTAATGTATCTATCATTAAATTAAACGACGATCGGCAATTAGGGCTACCATTGAACATCTTTATGGAGCAGTTTAGCTACTATTTTAGATGTATAAGCAAATCGTAAAAATCTTCACGATACATTCGAAGCTTCCTACAGTTAGGAATTATGGCGAATAACTTTATCTTCGTATGAAATAAATTTCCAATCTACAGTACGATTCCTATAATCAAGTATGTTCTAGACTTAGACATAGTCGGATTATCGAACTATATACTTATAATGCGTGAAAGATGGGGAAGATGATCGAGGGAACGATTATGGTTGGCAATGTATATTTATTCTTGACAAATTTAATCGTACTTCCAGAGGAACGACTTCCTTCTGATCAAAGGAGAGAGTATCAGGGCACCGTTACTTTTTTGGCGACCCAGGCACCATAGGTTAACGATAGGTTCGCGGAATATCCATATTTCTGGTTTAATATTCGTAATGATAGACGCTGGTAACTGTACGTTTCGCGAATCTATAATTATCCGGCTCGAAGCATGGTCAGGTGGGTCGTAAATAGGAAACGAGGAGGGGGTTATAAATGATCCTGGTTAATGACGATTGCAGGATTATTAAGCGGTCAACGACGCTTCCTTCCTCGAGGTTCCGTTACACGTAAATTTATTCCGAACGATTCACGTTACTCCTCCTAACGAGATACACCCGCTTTTTTTGTGTCTCATCGGTATCGAGTGATATCGAAACTCGTTTCCTATGCAACCGGTGCAGTAACTTTAATAAGTCCCTTTCATTAAAATTCCGAATTCCCAAGAATCCAATACGTCACAGCCGGGAATCATTCGGCGAACTGTACTCGATGCTACGACGATTGAGAAATGAACGGACAAGTTCAGAATGGAAAGTGAAAAAGGTACCAAGACGCTATTCTAATTCGAGATTGGGGGGAAAAAAAGGAAAGGGAAGAGAAAGGAAAATCAGCAGACGCATACTGCGTTTTGCATTACCCATTACGCGGACCGCGAGTTCCAAGTTTCTTCTCGATCATTATCTCCATGAGCGTACGATCGTTGGCAGGATTTTTCTACGGGCAGAAATGCTGAATAATTTTAAAGTGGCAAAGAACACTCGAGGTGAAAAAGAAGATCGGTTCGAATGGGTTTACCCGCAAAAAGAAGGGAACGCATCGACTCTGCCATAGTTCGCAGAGGATGCAAGCTTCCGTAGAAGGGGCGCAATGGATCGTAACGATCGCGTGGATCAGCGCTGGTGGATCCTTTCGAGCTAGGCCATCGATCACGCGTCCGATCGCACGGAAGATCACTTCTTAAGTGATTCATTGTTTTCCACCGGGTTTACTCGTGACTTATATTATAGCTTTACACTTGTCAGTGAGCATCCTTGTTCAACCTGGACAAATAATGTTCCATGATGGGGAACGAAAGGAGCTCGCAAGGAGAGAACTGTGGTATTAAGTTGCGTCGTCATCGCTGCATCGTCATAAAGAGATACGCGATGTTTAAGTCGAGGACGAAGGCTGCGCGAGAAGCTTTAGAAAATAGAAATTATCTGTGAAAAAACCGGGGCAAAAAGTAGACGAAAAATTATGATTGCTTCGAGAATAACATTGCTGTCCTTAAACAAGATCGTTCGTTTCTTGCTTGCCCTATCAATGGAAAATTCATCTTACTCGGTCCATTAGAAGAGAACGAGCATTATTGTACCCAACAGAAACTCCTCCTCGTTAAGTCACCTAGACCCTAATGTCCAATTTTACTTAGACCCGGAGTGAGTTAATTAATCGTGTCTGCCTCAATCACCCATTAATCTCCGGCATCTGAAATTCATCGTTTCCAATTTACTCGAAGAATGGAACGTTGGCCAAGGAGGAAGTTATTAAACCTCGTGTTCAGTGGCCAAGAAACTGTTATAGTTCAGCTGGACAGTGTTCACGCGAGGCAGAAAAGGCCTTGACAATGGTAAGTCTCGAGAAGACAACGGGCTCAGCGAGTAGAAAAACCGCAAGCAAGGGGAATATCAGAGGCCCAGGAATAACGTTTCCCTTATGTATCCGAACACCGATAACGGTATATACCTCGCGTAGGATCCATGGACAATTCATCCGTGCCGTTTCTTTGCTGGTCGGACGTCGTTTGTGTAAGAATCAATTTGGCCGTGCCGTAGCCCGTTAGAAGCATGCAAGGGTACGCATGCTTGGCCACGTTGTCTGGCCGTTAACTTGGATGCGCTTCGGCTTTTTCACCGCTTCCTCGATCCCCGAACCGGCGACGAGTTAATTAAAGTGCCAGTAGGGAAACGAGTGAGCATGACGAGCATCACGAAGGATACGACAGAAGTTGGTCTAGTAGATAAGCTCCAGTGAAACGTTCGTGAAACTGGTTGAAAGGCTTTAGAATTGGACGGAGTGCGGACGAAGATTAGACGTATGCTAGGACGTCGATTAATTAGCTCATTCCAGGAACTCAGTGTTCAGATTAATCGAGGTCACAGAAGAAATGACTTGGAACGTGTTTTCCGCACTGATATAAATTCTCTACTTTATCGATATTGATTTATTTTATCAGCGTTAATCGCGCGCTGATGAGATTGAATTATCGAGTTCCCAGAGTAGATTACATGTTCGAGGAGTGGAGGTTTTCGATGGAACGTTTGGAAGAATGGGCAAAGGACTCTGTGGAGAGTCTACAGGCTAGAATGGAACTAGAGTTGCGAACGAACGCGTAGCTAATTAGCGCGTTGATTATCGTTCGCGACGCGTGTCTTCGATCAGCACGAAGTTAATTTATTCACAGATTAGTCCCGCCTGGAACAAAAGGATTCTTTCGCACGAAAACCGTCGAAGCGCGGAGGAGTCCTTGAGATCTTGCTCGAGGATGATTGGACGGAATCGACGGCATCCGTCGACGATTCATCATGACCAGAAATAGTAATGACGTCGTTAATTAACTTAAGGGAAGTGTTAAGGTTGAGATCGTCAGGTGATTCGACTCGTGTTTTACTCGGAGGAAATTGGAAGGTCAGGTGAAAGAAAGAGGTGGATGACGAACGACGATACTCCGAGCTTGTACGCTTGTTAGGAAGGAACGAGAATATCTCGTTTCAAGGAAAGGAGACGAGATTTAACTCCTTGTTAGCTCGGGCCTTGGACATTGCATCGTTTTGTTTCATCGGATGACGCGTTCGGAGGGAATCGCGGAGAGAAGGCAACTTTCAGAGGCTTTATGAAGGACTTGAATGACTTTTTCTGGGATAATATTTGGTACTTTATTACTAACAAGTGTTATTGAAAATTATTCGACGTTGGCGGAGAGAGGAAAGACTAATCTTGCCTCGATGCGAGCTACAATCAGAAGAACCGCAAGAGGAGCCAAAGGTCGTCGAAGAGTAATGTGCGAATTATGTTACCTCCTTCCCTACGTCTTCGTCCCTACGTCTTCTAACTGAATACGCGCATTATCTCTAAATTCAATCTGCATGGCAGCACGCCTGAGCATTAGCCGGAAGAAAAAGGAAAAAAGAAAGGATTCTTTCTCGTCCAGCGAGTTTCGAGGAATGAAATTCCTATTCGCGTTCCTACGAATTGATTCCGAGATGCGCACACGCGCAGCCGATGATACCTGGTTCATTAAATTGTCCGCACTGCAGGCGATGAAATATCAAACTTACGAGAACAAGAACCTGACGACAGCGAAGATAGCTCAATCAGTCCGAGTAGTTTAGCCCGGCCAACGAAAGATCAGGTCCGATCCGAGACTTAGCCAATCCTGTGACTGATTCCTTTCCTCTCTGCAATTTATTATCATTATACACCTGTCCTGTTTAGCCTACACCTCTATTATCTGATACATCTTGTCCCCCACCATGTTCACCGTGGCAAAGTCCTACAGGGCATACGCAAAGAACGATGATTCTTCGTTCTACGCTCCGACGTCGCGTCAAAAATTTAAAAGCCTTTGCTCAGCTTTCCTATTCGAGGCTAATTTCAAAGGCGAAGCATCGCTACCCGTTATTCTTCACAACGAAGGCCGGCAGGCGGTTGAAAAACCGGCGAAGGAAGAGAGTCCTGTATAAGAGGGAGGAAAGAAAAAGAAACAGCACTGACAGGATTCTTTGGACGGATACGAGGTTCGAAATCGAGGATGCAACGAAGCATGCCGAGGCAAGGCTGCAGGAGTCAGCCAGTCTGGAAAGAGCAGCAGGCGCTTTTAAAACGTTCTCACCGGGGAAGATAACGAGGGCCCGGCCAGGGCCGTACGATGGATCGATACACCGTTCGGGATAAGGATCGGCCGCGAGGAAGGTGCACGCGAGCAATCGGTGCCTTTGTGCGTGGAGAGGAATCCTGGAAAGATAAGGGGGACGTTGCTGGAAAGAGTCGAAAGTGGGTCGAACGTTTTTCATCTTCGGTTGCCAGCCTGCTGGCCATTGTTGTTGGACGATGTGCGATCGTTGCGTATAGTTGTGGCAACAACTGCTGCTTATCCTTAATTAGAGGATAGCACTCTTCCAACGCTCGTTAACGATCCTAATGGGGTCGATCGACTCGATGGAAACGAAAGCTGTGCAGAATCGATATCGCTCGCAGATGTTCACCTGCTGACGCTTCCTCGTGATAGGTACCACGCGAGCCGATGACCACCGTGATCACCTTTAACGGTTGTTGAACGATGATCTATGCCGCGCTGTTTTCAGATTTTCGCAAGATCGATCGATCCTTGGATAACTCGTAGCGGCATCCACGAGTGAGACCTCGGACACGCGACTGCTAGATCCGTTTAAGACCCAACGACGGTCCACCGTCAGACCCGTTGACCGCTTTTCCGCAGAACCAACAGGTCCACTCGAGGAAAAAAAGCACGACCACGTGTTACAAGATATTTTAAATATTCGTAGCATTAAAATCACCGCAAATGTTAACGGTTCACCTTTCGCGTATATTGCTCGGGACTACACTCCGTTAATTATACACCATCGGCACCATTCCGGAATCGGCCGGGTGTATTTTATAAATATTCGCGCGTTCTATCTATCATCGTGCACGTTCTGTTATAAGTGGACCCCATAATGGAGGAAAAAATGTTGGTATCGAGCAAGAGAGCGGATTTCGACGAATATTCCTGGCAAAAATAACGACGATTCATAACGGTTCGTCGGTTCTGCTCTAAGCGCGATGACCGTGGCTTCGTGGTGGTAGCCTCTTACGGTGGAGTTACGGTAATCTTCGTTACTATTCCGCACCTTGGTGCAACGAGTCGTTTCTTCCTGCGATCGTAAAGCCGCATCCACGCTAGCAAGCAGGTACTCCCGATGCAAAATTGGTCGTTATGCTTGAACAACGTGTTGCCCGCGTTCAACGATAGACGTAATCTGGAACAAACCAAGCTCGTTAGACGAAGAACCATCGCTGTAGGACTTTGATCTCCGAAAAGGTTGCTTCTGCGAGTGCACACGAGGCTTAAAATCGTTCCACCGAGAATCTTGACTGCAGACCTGCCAATTTTCTTCAAGGCTAGCGCGATTACTCCTGCATGCCGGTAGAATGGTTTCTAGGAAATCGTGGTTCCCTTGCTCGCGGATCGTTCGAAACACGGACACTGTTCCGTGAACCGGGCATCGGCCGATCTTGAATCGCTCGAGTCTGTTTTATCCAATTTCTCTAGAATTTCTTTAGGATTTCTTTAGAATTTCTCTAGAATTTCCGTAGAAATCGTTTGCGTTGTATCGCCGTATCCTCGTTGCATGACAGACCGAGTTCGTTAGGTTTGTTCCAAGTATACACAGAAGCTACAGGATTTGTTTTTGCTCGGGTTCCATTCACCGTTCAGAGCTTATGAGTATTACGAGCCATCGTAAAATTAATGAATTAAAGATGAGAATCTTTACGGCTACGAAATTAATTTAAATGTAAACTTCGCCGAATGGTTTATGTAACTTCTAAAGGAATCAGCACCAGATGATCCGGTGTCCAATTAAGCCGGCTAATTACCTTGAAAATCGTTCGGTCGAGCAATTAATTTTTATAGCGATACACGCCCCATGAAAAGCACACGTCAGTGTGTCGTTCGAACGATTGCTACCGTGGAGAATCCTTCTTTCCTACTTCTTATGGATAAACAGCTAATCTTCTTTAAAAATCTTGGCCTAATGTAATCTGGACACCGGATGATCCAGATTGCGACAGGTTTTTCGAATCCAGTTAGCATATGAAGTACACTAGTGTCTTTAGGGACTGGTTCTTCTCGTTTTGAACACGGGACACGTCTGACTTATGCAAGTAAAATCGTAAACTCGATCCAGATGCTCGTACATTTTCCTTGTCACCTCATCCTGGTCACGATTTTACGTTATCAAAGTTCCAGACAAGCTTACGATGCGCTTGCATTTAAAGAACAAGCGCAAGAGCTACGAAAAGTCGATGTATCTGAACGAATCAGGGAAGAATCCGATGCTCTTTAGTTATAAATTTATTCATGAGCCAGACGACGCTTTACATCGGTATCTCATGTCAATTGAAACCGATGCGGTTAGAAAAACACGCAAGCATAATGAAAGACGCGATGGGCAGAGATGCACCGCAATGAGAGGACATCGAGACGCCACGAAGACGACGTTCCAATGGCATTCGCAAGGTTAATTACGCGGAAAGCAACCGGGAGATTTATTAACCAAGCTTGATTATTCCACGAAGTCGCCATCCCAACTGTTACGCTGCTCCACGGACGGATATTACGCGACGGAGTTACGAATAATTGCAACGATTATCTTCGGGGAGGAGCGTAGCAGAGGAAGAAGCTGCGACTTCGGAAGAGCTGGGCCCGAATACGTTCTAGTTTACGTGTTCTATTTGTAATATACCGAGAATGAAACTGTGGAATTTCTGTTCCTCTCGGAAAAAAAGTGACGATGTTAATTAAGATATGTCGCGAGTAAAAAATATTCGAATGAAAATGATAGAAAGTGATTATTTCTCATGGCAAAAAGCGTTAAAAATACACGTATGGAGTTAACGAGGATAAAATGATCCTCTGTTCTGTATTCATTACCAGTGGACTGTGAACCATTTTATAACGCTAGGATGCAGACTCTAATTTTTGCGCTCGAGAACAGGCTAATAGGAATTTGGTAGCTATAAGAGCGAACAAGATCCGTAGGAAAATATTATTCGCGAGCTTCGTGGAGAAAATCTGCGCGATCTACCCCTGCGACTTTGCCAGAGATACTGGCAATTTCCAGCGCCGCCAACACGTATGATCAAAACCATTGTTTAACGTCTTCAGGCGGAACGACACGCATGCCCGTTTGCTTTGTGCGAAAAAATATATTCTACACTCGCAATGCGGCAAACGACGAAGTCGAAAGGCTCGACGAATCGTTGCTATGGGACGATTACGGGACCGATCATTCTCCTCGAATAGTTCTTCAACTACGAGACAAAGAAAGTCGAAATGTCTTGGCTCGTAAATTATAGAAAGTAATATCCCGAAGGATGGAATCCCCTGCATCCGAGCGTTACCTCGTCTGGATCGACAAACTCGGCTGTTAATAGACAAACGTAACGTTGCTAGCACTTCCGGTTGTTAGCGGGATCACGTTGCGGAGGATGCAGACGCGAGTCGCGTGCAATATGACAGTTATAGCGCGGAAAGCAAGCCAATGGAAACGCTTTTTACGAGTATAACGGAATTCGCGCACCAGCTGATGAAGAGAGCATTCTCTATTTACAGATCTGTCGCGAAAGAAAATACCTCGTAAAAATAGCCGAAGCGCGAAGGGATGAAGTTCGAAAAGTCTTTAACGCGCAGTTTGCGAGATACTTTACAGTTTACGATCTTCGTGATAAGGTTCTCGAAGGGAGATACACTTGGATATTTCCCAAAAACTTCAGCCGTAGTTACCAGCGGGGTACGATATGTAAATTGCTCGCCCACTGGGCGCATCCTCTACTAATTCCTGGCAGATATTCAAAAAGCCAGAGTTTCGCAATGCCGGAGACCGCAACGAGACGGTTCGCCGATTATGCAGATTCGCGCTTTGCTGAATTTCGGGCTCGTTAACCCGTTTCCTTCGTAAGATCGTTCGCGATCGTGTTCCTTGTTCAATTCCAGATTAGTAGCAGAACCACGAGTTTTCGTTTCGAAGGAATTTTTGCACACGCTCCGATGGGTAGTCTAGCCTTTCGACGATGGTAGCTCGTTACTGAATTCCAGATTGGCAGAAGAACGACTTCTAATTTGCAAGAATCATTTTTCAACACGTGCCTCGATCATAGTTCCTCGTCGCACTGACGTATAATGCCATTCTTTAAGTTACTCGGTTCTCTTGGTTCTTTCGCGATTTGTCTGGGCGATCGATTAGGTGGGTTTTTCTCTTCAACGACGGAGCGAATTCATCGTAGGGGCAGGAAGTCGTGTGGCCGACGATCGGTTACATTGCCGATACGTTATTCCACTCGTGTTCATCGCGATGCATTAAAATCTCACGCACGGAAGCCGCAGAGCTGTTGCATAACTGTGCGTGCCCGGCGCGCCAGCTTTTGGATCCCCGGTTCGGTTAAATATCATTAAACTCGAATATTCCAGCACGTTTTGCAACGAGCAATTTGTCTTCGAATATTCTCCTCTAATAACGCAATTTTTACCTAAGCGATTGCGAGACATGTTACCATTATTATCCGAATATCTACGACTCGTAATATACGTTATATAACCGAACCTCTTCTATTTATAGACGACCATGATTCACGTAACGTGGCTGTAATCTTGAATTGTTAGAAAAAGGCTACGTGTCGTTTCGTTCCACGAACAAGAATCAATTTTAAGAGGTTAAAGAACCAAGTAGAAAAATCTTTTTCACCGTCATCGTCATCTTCTTCTCACGCGACAAGGTGTATTGCAGCTGGAGGAGAAAAGAAGCCTCGGTACCGGAAACCGCGTGGTTCGCGTGTCGTTTGCAAATTGCGGCTCGGTACACACCTTTGTTTCACCCCGCGGGACCTCTGGGATGACTCAGATGGCAAAGAGGAAACGTTGATCCTACGAGAGAAAGAGAAAGAAAGGGAAATCGAAGGCAGAACACGTGGACGAGCGGTTTTTCTGCACGCTCATCCTGAGATTTACCTACGATGGCCGGTACGCGCAGGAAAGCGGACCCTAAGGTCAAGTACCTTCCACTTCCGGCGTTGACTTGCACACCAGCGCACGTGTCTTCGATTTAACACTAGAATTACCAGTCAAAATGATTGATTTCAGGCTTTTTGCTTTCGTTGTCATCGCAGGCATGCAGCCGTTTTTGGTAAAATTAACGTTGATAATTATATCTATTTATTTATCTTCATCATACTTTAATTAACGTTATTTATGGCTACTATTTATATTTAGGTTCTTATTACGAGTCGAAATACTTTTCGTTTCTTTCTATTCGCCGTATGATTTCGCCGTTAATTTGGTCGAGGAATTTCTATGAGATTTTCTCAGCGGGTATCATACTCTATGACCATGCGTTGTAAACGGCCCAGAGAAAGACACCAGACTCAAGATTATAACCCAAGTACATCGTGTGGGATTCCTCGAAATGATCAACGTTGGGACTTTCGTCCTGCTTATTTTTTTCGTGCCTGTTAAAAAAGAAAAAAGGGTCGCAAAGGCTATTTCTCGGAACGTCGGCACCAATCGTGAACCAGCAGTTTAATAAGAATCCCTTCGTCCCGTTCCACAAGGAATCTTCGTTCCTGGAAAGAATCGACGTACCAAGCGTGCAGAATCCTCGTTTTTCCACTGTGCTTTATCTTAGATCCGCCACGGGGGAGATGTGTTGAAAAACTGAAATAAATCACGTGGAAGCGTGAAGAGGATGGTTTTCGGTCGTTGACCTCGCGGATTTCTGCGTTCGATGGTTCTTTTGGTTCCTGTTCGATACTTCCTTCGACCGGCTCTCCGCTATTGACTCAGCCAACAGAGTATTGCGAGAGCGACGCCGCATTTTCGCGTGCGGCTAATTGGCTCTGTTTGCCGGCGGGAAACGTTCGTACCATTCCCGTATCGTTCTCGAAGAGGCCGACACCATGATCCAAACGCCTGGGAAAGGGTTGTCAACCTTAAATGTCCCTGCGACCGAGCTAATCACTTCTTCCTTAATCATCCCGCCTCTCGTTGTTTCGTTAATTAAGACGCCGTGGAAGGCGCCTAGATTTGACGTTTCATCGATCATTGTTAAGACAAGATTACGTAAGAAAAAGTGTCACGGAGATGTTCGCACAATTCTATGATTCGGTTATTTAATGCACTCCGTAATTGAGTTCTTGTGGATCAACTATCTTTGCTGTTACGCAACTTGGAATAGAACTCGAAGTGGGCAACGGTTAGGCTCCTATAATACCGATATCGAAAGCTGGAATCTGCAAAAGGGAAGCATACGAGGATTCATGAAAATCTCAAAGTTCCTCGAGCAAATTGATGCCATTAAGGCTAATAGAATTTCATTAAATTGTCGATCTCTAATGGGAAAATCGTTCACCTTATCCGGAATTTGTCGGCCGCGTTTCCCTTCGATACTCGTTGTCGCTTGTTCCTTTTATTGCTCGACGATCGGCTGTGCTCGCGGTTGTTCATGATGGAGACAAGAAATATTGGGACTCGGATTAGCCAAGACTTGATTGGCGCTCGCGGGTAAAAAGGAGATGCCACGATGAGTCAAGTTCACGACTCTCTCATCATTGTCTCCCCACCACGGCGATGATAATGCTAAACCAAATATGATCATTGTCATTTTCTTCGCTGACTTCACAGTAATTCTCCGAACAACGACGCCTCTTAAGAAGACGTCAATTAATTACACGCTGGCATCGCATTAAACAGTGGAATTCATTTTTAGACAGTGAGTTATTCCAATAACTAACGTCACCTTCTTCCGTAATTAAATTACAATGGCTTCGAGACTTCATCGAGGCTCTCTGATCTCTTCATCGTCGATACGCGTCAGTACTCCAGCTGAGAGAGCGATTTTCTAATTTATGTCCTATGGTAATTCTTCCTTTTGCATCGATGAGATAACGATCGTAAAAGCTTGCGAATTTAGCATCGTTAATGAATTGTTTAACAATTAAACAGGTAGCGAAGACAGCTGTTATTTCAAGGTGAATGCACTTACGCGACTGGTTAATCACGGGTCATGGAATATGGAGGAGCCTATGGTCGATAACTCGCGAGATTTTCTTGCGTGCGATCGACGAAGGAAACGGTACGCTTTCCTCCTTTACACGGTGGATCCCGTGGAAAACGGTGAATGTACTTCTTTTCTTCCTCGTTACATAATTACCGGTGTACCTAGTCAAATGGCCTTAAAGACGATCTGATTAATTCCCCATTGGTTACTCGACTAAGCTCCTTTGTGTAGAAGAAATCGTGTTTTTCCACTAAATAATAACTTCCGAGGTATGGATTCAATTTTTTGCTAAACAGCAACGACCGTTCCTGGAACAGACAACTGTTATTTTTAACCTGAATACGAGTGAAAAATTCATAAGGACTAGTGGAAGGTTATTAAACCCGAAGTTAGCGGCTCGCTGACCGAACAAACGTGGACCGAATTACCAATAACAAATTATCGTGCTACGATGGTGGTACCAGACTGTCGCTGAATAGGAACAGATCCTAATCGAACGATGTGACGCCTCGATCGGGTACGCCCCGTTGGATAAAAGTGCGAACTGTTTGTAATTGATCGAACCACAGCACCGTTATATCATTCACACTTAGCTCCAATCGAATCTGCGTTTCTCGTTCGATGTACAGTTAAACGTAGCAAGGAACTACCTATCTTCTTTATCGGAAGCTAGTCGAGAAGCGACTCGGAAGAGACCACACAGAGAGTTACTTTTAGACTCAGATAGTAGAACATTCTGCGTCTGGATCATTTCAAAATCAAATTAAAATCATTTTCGTTTCCTTTCACTTCCATAACAGGCCTTCGAAAGTAGACCAAGAAATATCTAAACGTTGTCTAAGTAGTGCGGATGACTAACGATCATAGATTACGAGTTAAGAAGTAATATTTTCGCAATTTTTCAGCAACCGTTGCGATTGCGAGCACCGTGCAGATCGAGTGTGCGAGTGAGTCGATAATCGTCCACATCTCGACGGAGGGCAAGACGGATTTCCATGGTCTGGTGTATCCAAGGGGGTTGTCGAAGAACAGCTCTTGCTTGCAAGAGTACAGAAGTCAGCCCACTCCAATAACTTACAACCTGCCTCTCAGGTCCTGTAACACCATGCCCACTGAGTTGGTAAGTGGTCCTAGTTAATACCAATCTTAATATCTGGGGAAGAATGAAGCGTTTATGGGTATCGTTAATCATAGACAAATTACTAGATTACGACTTATCGCTCTGATCGATGAGAAGAAATTACCGTTTACACTACGTGTTCCCTTTGCCACGATAATAGGCAAAGCTGGCTGTTTGTCCGGACTATTAGCTTCTCACTTGGTTGCTCAATTTCTGGACGTTCGTCAATGGCGATAATTGCACGTTGCGCAGGCTAAATCCAGGTTATCGAGGTTAATCACGGTCGACCGTTGGTTTGCCCCGAGTGCAAACTTTGACGATCGTTCAGGCAGAAGGATTCTTCCAGATCGATCTGTTGAATAATCAATTAGCTAATTAATTAGTCCTTTAACCGGGAATGACGAGTCGTTTTTGCAAGTTTCTCATGGCGAGTGTAGAGTACGGTTTCAGCAAGCGGACATACCGGGTAAGAAATTAATTTCTTAATTTCTGAAGAACCTTGCTTCGAACTTTGATTACTGCGTTTTTAGTAACCAGTTGAGTTTCTTTTCTATACAAATCGGAAACCTCGGCAGTCCATTAATCGTTGAAGAGGAACGCGCGAGTCACGACGCGAGGCGGAGTCAAGTAAATTAATCAATTCATTAGCCTTCTAATTTCTCGACATCTTCGCCTCGAATCCCTGTTAAATTGCTTTTGATATCGAATTAAGTTCCTTTCCTGTACAAGTGAAAAGCTTCAGAAGCTGACTAATCGCTGTCCCGGGAGGACGGCGAATGACGGGACTCGAAGGATTACATAAGATCGCAGCGAAAGAAGTGGAATACGTCCGTGGTATTCAAGCATGAGGAAGTTCGATCAACAACGATCACGATCGTTCATACGACCCGACGTCTACGTATACTGTACATCGGGCGAAAAAAGTTGCGGAGGCGTGAATGCACGCGCGAGTACACGCTAGCGGAGAACGAGAAGCAGAGGTTCGGCGGGAGAAGAAGCAGATACGGAGGGAATCGAGGTGGAAGACGAACGGTGGAAGGAAGAAAAAGAAGGGAAGAAGGAAAATACAGAGTGAAAGAGGAGGGCTGGTTCGTGTAACGAGGGAATCGTGTGTCGAGGCGAGAGATCGCTTCCTCGCCATACCATAACTGGACCGTTATGTGACCGGACTTACGGCCTTCTTCTTACGAGCGTTACAAGAGATATGTAGTATGCCAGCAGCGGACTAACGCTGCTACGCCTTATGTCAGCGATATACTGTGCGCATGCAAACGCGTGCTCGTGTCCTTAACGGAACGCTGGTTCCTTCCACCATTTGCCGATAATGAACTGGCCGATCACGATTTTCAGCTGAACCAGAGGACACAGGGAGCAAGCAGCGTTTACTTGTACCTGGTTCCGATTGTTTTCTGGTTTCGAGCCAGTGATCTTTTTATTCGAATGTTTTATGCCGCAGGAATTTCTTGGATCAGGGTACAATGTGATACGAAAGTTTATCGCGATTATGACGGTGAAACCTAACGCTCTATTACTTTTGCATCACACTGTACTTTGCTGGAGCTGGAAATTGTAAGTATTCTACTCTTCTTGAGTCCCTCGATGCTTTCAAAATCTCCGTATTTAGGTCCTTGGCGGTATATGTTGATATACATTGCGTTGATACCCTTTTCGTCTTGAGTTAAATAGTTAACACTGATCCTAAGTCTACACCAGTGTCTTATATCTGAGCCTAGAGCTCTACCGCACTATTAAACTCCGTCTCGAGGTATTCCGCTCACTCTGTTCCTTTCTCGATACTATATATTATGTCGAATGAAATTGAACAGTTTGTAAATCTTTTTCTTGATTTTACATCTCGACTCTTTGTCTGTACACGGCTACAACGCCTACGAATGGCAGACACGGAAGTGGTAATTATCTCTTCTTATTCAATTATATTCCAATCTTCCGATACGAGCTTGCATGGGCAACTGCATATATGACGAATAGTCTTGAATCTATCCAGCACCGTGAATCGATAATGATTGCAAGTTTCCTGCGGCAAAATAGCATACCAATGATGAAAGCGTTCGGTGAAGATCATAATCACGATCGATCCCCTGTACCTTTGGCCAAGAAAATTCTCTCGACACCTGCCGATTAGTTCTTGACTTATAAGACAGGTCCAGTCCCTGGGAAATCTATGCGTGGAAGAGTTAAGTAAGATAAAGTCGCAGCTTATTCGGTAAACACTTCGTGAAGAGAAGTTCGCTGAAATACCTATGGTATCCTCGAAACAAGCACGCTTGGTTAAGGAGAGAAAAAGCTTGGCTGTCCAGGGCTAATAGCGATACTTCTACGTTGTACGAGGGTCTGCATAATTTAAGGGCTGGAATGCCG
>NW_016912973.1:779117-797890 GCF_001483705.2 Eufriesea mexicana | reverse complement strand
TGCCGAAGGGAACAATTTGTCTCGTAAGAAGAACGCGGCATGGCTAGCTCACACAGAACGTCGAAGAAGGTGAGCAGAGTCTTTGACCTCCCCGTACCGCTGATTCCTGGTGATCGTTGTGGGCGTTAAAGGGACTGTGGGCAGTTTCTCGACATCCTGGACGATACTGATCCCCGTCTGCTCGCTTCCATGGATCGTAAAGTGAACAGTTTTATGGGATGACGGTGCTTTCGCGGACCATTACAACGAAGCACAGATACTTGTTTCACTGCTCTGTCGATACGCCGCGCCTGATAGGAATATCAATTTAGAGTGCAAACGAAGGTAAAGTTTAAACTACAGTATTTTGCAATCGACTTTGTTTCCAAAGTATTAAAATACTCCTACTATGTAGATAAAGTGCGTAATGGGTTTGTTTTACGTACGTCTAGGGTAAACCTTGACGATTCTCGGGAACAATGATTCACGGGTTTGCAAGGTAACGGGACACAGCGTTAAAATGGCTCTGAACGAAACGGCGACCTAATATGGCCAAGCTGGGCCAATGTTTTCGTTGCTTACGCAATCGTTTCCATGTAGCAATTTCTTCGCATGTTGGTCCACTTCTTCGTTACGTAACGTGCTGAAAACAGGTAACCAACTTCTTTGTGAACCACGTCGAGTGCATCTTGATATTTTACCCGCTATAAGCTTCGGCAATCTTCGGCAAGAGGATGACCAGCATATTTCGGGAAAGAACTGGTTTTTCTTGTAGAATACTTTCTGCAGCCGACTCGAATCCGTTTGCAGAGAAGCGGCAAGAGAGATAATTTGATTAGGTAATTTTTAATGGAAACGCTCGAACAGAGTGACCAGAATCTTCCACGAGTTGATGTAACCGCGAGCGTTTCGCAAACTGATCCGTGGAAGGCTAAACCCGGCATCGGATGTTCGCACAAGCATACAAATAACACCGCTGCCAGCTTGCGTTACTCATTAATGGCATCATATCTCTATTTGCACTGACTTCCCTATTCCATTTATACATCTTGCCTGGGTAAATAGAACATCCTACAACCTCGAAGTTGAACAGTTGAACTAAGTCATTTTCCTAGAAAACTGCGTGTCGTCATAAAATGTTAGTCTTCCATTGCTAGAAAATGGTCCAACGATTTTACAATTAATTAAACTGTTATGAAATTACCATTTGCTCCGGTCATCTTGTATATTTTTTATTAAGCTATATCTTTGAATTTCATTTCATCCTTTCGTCGGAGAAACTGAGTTTTTAATTAATTCGGATCCCCTTTCTCAGAAAGTCTTCTTCAAAGTAACATACGAGACAACTTTCGTAGAACTCATCTTTCGAAAGTTCCCTCATGCATAATTCGATATGGAATCGCGAATAAAGTTTGAAAGGTAGCTGAACACTACAATTTGTTTTTTTTTTATGTGCTCGCAAAAGGTTGCCATCTCTTTCGGCTATGCGTCCAACAGGATAGGTCCTTAAAACGACCATCGTGAGTGGGACGACACCTCGTGGGTAGCCAGCGATGCCCACGCACCACTCGTAAAAGTAAAAGTCTACGATCGATTCTTTCCTTTGTAATTCTACGTATTTGCCTCTGCATTCGTGTTGTTTAGATACCGGTGCATCTTGCAAACGCTGAACACGTTTCAACAAATTCCGGCTTGGCGAATAGTTTAAACAAATGGACGTGCGATGCGTACAGTATTAAGAGAAAATCCGTGATGTGAAGAAGTTTCCAAAATTCTATGAGTTTAAACACCTTGCGATTCGCTTTCACATTTACTTAATCTTCTGGGAATGGACTGAACGTTTTCGCTTTGCTTTGCTTCTAATTTGCATAAACTTCGTCATGCAACGATTAGCTTCAGTTTTACCTCTCCATTCCATACTGTCGAGGTTGCGTTTAGCATTTTACGAACATTAACTCATTTATATTCGCTGGAGACGAGTATCTCGAAATCGCCGAACAGTAGGGAAACGATTTAAATCGGTCAGTCGTCTTTCGAAATCGATTAGCTTTCGTTCACGACAACGTCATGAACTTTCGATGATATTACGTAAACGTATACGCATAATTTCTTCGATGAAACACGTGCAACTGCAAAATTGAAATAAGTCATTAATTAAAATATGAATTAAAATTTTGAGTCTAATCTATTAGTTATTATTTTGTCAACCTTAAGGGATAAAGAAGTATCGACGGGAGCAGGCATGGATAATTTTACGCCACGTCACGTAACGAAATTACACCGAATGAAATTTCACCATGGGGTAGACTGCAATTACATGCTTCACGCTCTCAAACTGAGTCAGACTGTAGGGTAAGAACCGCATGCTTGAAAAAAGTGAGAGGTAGCAAAGCTTGACATTACGTTGTGGTAAGGTGAACAAGATTTTAAGAAAGATTTTTGCAATTCGAAAATACTACGGGTACCTCTTCGATGATGTCTTCGGCATAAAGAACGTAGGACTGCATAATAATATTTTAACATAAATGTTTAAACGACTCATAAATTAATTACAACGTGCATAGAAGTAAAAATAAAAATGATTCCTCGTTATAGAAAATGTATGTTCTATATGCACACTTTTAATGAGTGATTGGTTAGACATTTGAGGACGTACACGTTCTTCCTAACGAAATGGTTAAACGCCAACTGAATCAAACGTTTTTGATAATATCGTTGATAAATGGGCTATGAATTAATCATTCATCATCCTGATGAAATTGGCTATCAGTCTTGCTCTTTCCCGATGTATCCTGCAATGAAGAATGTGTGCAAATGAAACCAGAGCCTCTAGATACGAATGGAACGGATGAGTTAACAAAAATGTGGACTATACGGCATTCGGTAAAACGACAAGAAGTTTAATAAGAGCAACAAAAGCTGTTTCGACAGCTGCAGTAAATCGTAAGATGGGTAGCTTCACCGGTATCCAGTTCTAAGTAGTCTGTTGCTATACGGCATCCTTGACGATGGCCTTGCGGATACATAGTTGCAATGCATGTGTAAGACGATAGAGGTTCGTAAGCGGGTACACTGCATACAGTTAGCGTTACATTAAATCGCCAGAAATTCGCATTCCGAGAATCACTGGTTGGTTAAAGTACAACCTGTTGGTAATTTTTCATTCGTTTAATTGACACATATAGATGTAGAACTGGCTCCCTCATTGGGGAAAGGAAGAAAAGAAGAAAAGAAGAAAATAGGAAAGACTACGATACCTTTAGCTTATAGATATACTTTCAATTTTGTTCGCGCACCAAGCGCTTTCTAATGAAAGGTGAATTGAAATATGCGTCTCCTCGGATGGAACCGAGAAAAATATCAAGCAGCCTGTTCCAAAGTTAACCGTGGAGATTTATGAAACGAAACGAATGGATGTCGATAGACGAATATTTGCATAGTCACTCCTTTCATACATGTGTGCCGAAATGCTAGGGAATCCTTGAACCTGCACGGACGAACTCCATAGCGTCGTTCAGTCTGTTTTTCAACCGATGGAAATATACATTCCATTTCAACCGGTATTTTCAGGTGCATCAATGGTGAAAAACAATTGCATTTTCACTGAATCGAAAAGCAGAGTAAGTTTCCCAAACGTAATTCAGATTACTCAACATCAAGATAGTGGTTTTTCATTTTCCTGTCGGCACTCATTTACCGGTTTTTTCGCTCGCCTATGAAGTGTTTCAAGTAACTGATTATCGAATGAATTGAAACTGGAAATGCATACCTCGCATGAGCCAGTAGAGTTTAATCCTTGAAGCACTCTACTGCCATTAAGGAAGACCATTCGATTTTTTGGTTATCGGTCGGGAGCTTGTACCGATTATCTTTCTCCAGTACCGATGCTTTGGGATGAAGAATAGCCTATAATGCTTTTTTCGATGGAAAAATTCAAGATACATTCGTTTTCAGCGTGGCAGGTGGCGCGTCCTTCTGTATCTACCATTAACCGAGCAAATGTTGCCCTTGCCAGGCAGATAGCACGGTCGAAGTGGATAATATCTTTCTAGTAGCTAGGTGTAACCACCGGTTACACAAAGAGGGATACACCATTGCACTCCTCGAAGCCCAATTACATCGTAAAATCCGTAGCCCAAGGCTTGTAAATTGCACGCGGGCTTTACTTCGCCAACCTTTTGCCAAACGACAGTCCTCTTCTTTTTCTTCCTCGATTCAGCCCCCCTAGGATACAACGTCTCCAGAATGTCGCAAATTTGTCTATCAAGTAATTTCCAGTTTTACAGCTGTCTTTAATCGATAGTGATTTAATGCTTGAACAATACCGTAAGGCGAAGAAATCAGTAGGAAGCGGAACACATTATCCATTTAATAGAACCTGTTTGACCAGGTTTAATAGAATTGGTGGAGTTATTTTAAAATTGAAATGTTTGCCTATTTTTTTATTTTTTGTCTTTTTTTTTTGAAAGGGAATTTTAGTTTGCATCTCAGATTAACGAGGTTACTCGCGAAAAATGTAAAGAATCCACTATTTCATGCAAGGGGTGGTCGTAAGAAAGACTGGCCTCCCAACGTCCAAGGTGGTCATCATGCGATTATCCATACTTGCCAAGTGCCTTTGGTACGTAAGAATTAATGGTCGACTTTCACCTCTTTCGTTTCGTCTGAAACGACTCACGACTTCTTTACTCCCTTTGGCACCAACGACAACTTCTCTTTCGACACACTGGTTTCCTGTCCGAGAATCTCGATATTAAGGCATCCAATCTTATGAATTGCTCATCGAATCTAACAATTCCTGCGTAATATATTATCTTAGAATTTGACTTCTTCAATTTTAATACGAAATGTTCACTTGTAATGTATCCATCGAACACACAGGTCTCTTTATATATGATTCTTCAGACTTTGAAAGCTAAGTTCTAACGCCATCTTGATTTCTATCCAGGAATAGAATAACTAAAGCGTTAAATTATTCAAAAATTTTTAATTGGGAATCAGCTTTCCAGATGAATCGGTGGGCACCAATCCCTTCAAGGCCGGTCGTCTGGCAGCGCCGTGCAGTTAAGTGGTATAATGGCGGCCAGGCTGCTTCGACAAAAAAGAACACGGGAATTTTAATGTCCGCCAGAGCTTCTCTGTTACGCCGTATTACCCTTCAAATAGAAACACCGTTACGTCACCCGTTATATTTTCTCGATGCCCTCGACACGCTCCTCCGGTATTATCAGTTCGCTGTATTGCGAATAATCGACCAAAGAAAAAAATGGCTGGTCGAGAAGCTACGACTTCCTGGACTCGTTTCGACAATCATTTCGACGAACATCTCGATACAGGAAACTTTCAGAAGCTCTTCAAGGATGAAACACGATACCCGAGAATTTTTCTCTCCGGTAAAGGATAAGTCGCCGATGAATACTTTTGAGGGAGGGGAATGGATGAGAACCTCTGGCAAGTGTATGCAGCGGCTGAAGCCTTCTAGGGTCGAAGAAGAAGCTGCATATTTCTTGCCCACACAGTGGAATGGATCAGGCCGCCGGTGGTGGTAGGACGTTCGGTCAGAATGCTTCGTCAAATGGTCTATTGTTCGCAATTTCAGGCCCTTTCGAGTTAAACTGGTACTCTGCTTGTTAACGCGACCACTACCGACATCGCAACATGGAATTAGTATAAAAATCATCCTCGATGTCGGTGTATTTCGAATAATAATGCGTTAGAACCTGTAGTCCGCTTATGGCTCGGGAAGCCCCCTCTCATGAAATATTCCAACCTCTTGTAGTATAATGCTTGTTCGTGGATTCTATAAAGAATAAGACAATACTGATTCCTTCGACCACCCTTTGGATGGTGAAACGAACAAGAAACGAGACAAGTAATAATCATACGATCTTTCCTTGTAAAGAAAGAAATTTTTTGAATTCTTAGAGGCTGCAAATTAATTTTCAACGATTGAGGGTTAACTACGAGAAGGCGTGCCCGTGAGAACCACTGACAAACACAGAGGAGAATAGCGATAGTATTGAATCAAGGTACAGGTCCTCCAACCTCGTTGACCTCTGACTGAGGGCGAGCAGCCATATCTGCTGGCCAGTTTTTCAGGCTGAGGACGCTCGGAACGCTGGCAAGGATACGGCACAACTTCACCCGGAGACCGGTCTCTCATCGTCTCCTCTTTTGCTGAAGACACTTGCCATCTTTATTCCGCGTCGAAGAAACCTCTACTGTCTTCCCTTCTAGTCTCGACGAGACGCCACAGCCTGATCCACTGGACAATGCTGGCGCCCAAGTATCGACGACCCCGAACACCCAGAGGTCGTCGCACCACGATTATCCGGATAACCCTAAACATCGACCAATTTCTCCTCGACAATCTACTGCTTTTATCTTCTCACTATAATGGCTGTCTTTACACCACAGTCATTTGTTTTGGGGCGAACTCTTAAACTCTCGAAAATTCGTGATTTTGTTAACCAAGTTGAAGTCAATTTGATTCACTTTGCTTCTTCTTCCTTCTGTAAGCGAACGACTTATTAATTCAGATTTAATCGCATAGTAACGCTATGTACCGTTAGGTTATAAAGATTTGCTTGTATAATTTTATACCTGGAAGTAATTGAAATAATCGAGTCCCTGTGAATTCCCTGCTCATGGTTTCAAAGCCGAGGCATGCACCCGCCAGTTTGTGGGAGGAAGAATTAATTGCGAGTAACATAACATCGAATCATGAGGTTGTAAGTATGGTTCATGATATATTCCTTCCGGCATCTTCAGTGGACCCTATAAAATCATTCTGTTTTAAAATTGATATCAGCGGATCGCATATAATCAGAGAACCGGATCTTTGAGAAATGAGTGGATCGGGTTCTCCAGTGTTATTCTTCGATATTCATGAATCGCACGCGTGGATCACGAAATCCGGTGGATCAACGACTACCCTGCGATTATAAGCTTCTTCTAAACTGCAACAAAGGACAGCCGAACGACACGTTGATTAAGTTATACCTTGGTGACCGGGCTGGCAAGGATTTATGTTCGATTCTAACCGACGAAGGACTCGTAAATCCAGACGGAATCTTCCTCCTTGATTATTCAGTAGTTCGATGTCCACAGGAAGTCGACGATCCACGGTAGAGTCAGCTACTTTCTGTGAACAATCGTACAAATAGTCGCACGATCGAGGTTAGAGTATTCTCAAACTAAATGATGCCTTCGAGCAGCTCGCACTGAGAAATAAAATAAAAAATAAGTCGTAAAGAACAACTTAAAAATTTCGACTTCAATTTCCTGCTATTTCAAAATTTCATCATCCCTGATATTTTCCCATTCTTTTAACAGAGAAACATTTTGTCCAGTAAAGATTCCATAAATTCTCTTACAAAGTTATTTTCAAACTTAAATAGAAATACGAAGATAACAGTTTACAGTACTTTCGTGTACGACAAAAAGAAGGATACGTTTTCTTAAGCGACGACGTAGTTGGATACGTGCTAGAGCAAATTAAACGAGGCGTATTCTCGCGAAGAGGAACGAAATCGTACGAGACAGGATATTAAAGGAAGAAAATGGAGGAAGCTGAACAGACAAGAAGAAAGCAGTCTAGCGACAACGTTGAAATCACTTCTCGGCGTTCCTGCGTCATTAACTCGCCCCTCAAGAAGACACTCTTCTCTGCCCTTATTTTCTTTCTTTACTTCGTTAACCCGTCGTCTATTTGCCCTTCGCCTACGATCACCTTCCGCGTTGTACACGGACGCTGCTTTCTTCTCAGAAAGAAGAAGCTCGAGATGATTGAACAGCATCCATAGGAAGAAGATCGTACCGGTAGATCGTATCTTACTCCCGGAAACTCGGTCCAGGATTAATCTCAACGTTGCGCAGGAACTTTGCTATCGGTGAATAATTATTCCATGGATCCGGTTCTTTGCTTTCGAGATACTTCTTTTTTTAAACCATGCGAACGCACGCTAATCGCCAGTTATTTCCACCGTTGAACACGAAACTACATGCTTCCTCTGAACACGGAGATGCTGGAGTGTCTGGTTTTTCCCGTTTGCTACCCAAACATTTTGCGAAATTGCGAAGCAGTTTCAACAGAGTTTATTTCCTGGAATATTTGGCAAACTCTGCATCCTGTTATCCAACGTGAAGAACTGAAAAGAGAAAAGAAGGAGTTGATAAAACAAGTTGTTTTGAATTTGGAGGACAATCTTGTCGCCAGGCGGAGGACTCGATTTCTTTAGAAAGGCGAGGTCCAAGGCCATAGGGGGAGGTCAGAATCGCGATTACCTTTTAAATGAAACCCACCCACGCGAGAATATCTGTTTTGGACCGTCTCGCCTACTCCGACCAGGATTTCGACTTTCACCTACTGATTAGAATTAATTCTCTTCGACCACAAGGATACATCCTTGCGCCCACATACCTCAAAATGACTCACTTCGCAGGAAAGATATAATTTATATTCGACGAATCCACCAGCTTTGATCATCGACTAAAAGGTTTACTATACAAGCCTTGAATCGATATGAAAACTTGGTGGTTCGTTCGAAAGAAAAATAGGTAGATGTTAAGCAACGAATTGGCAGGAATCTCATTGGATCGTTGACAACCGATTAATTAAATTCAGTTCTTAAACCGTGAAATCACCGGTATACGCACTTTCAAATACTCCTTCGACACTTACTTCGATGTACCAGTTGAACAGCGTTTCACCGCCAGAGAATTAATTTTACCAATACCTTGTAAATTTCTTGAGTCACTCGTTTTGCTCGAGGTACTAAACGAGCAATCTGGTTTATAAAACGAATTGCCTGCATCACCCGTTGGAAGAGGCTAAGAGATATTACATAAGAGGCAGTGAAGACTCATATAGATGATCTGGTCGTGTTTCCCAGCACTCTTTTATGTCATTGCAGGTGTCACGTACGTCGTGCATTATGTTACTTCTCATTGTCACGCGTTCCGCGAACACACTTCGAATTTCATTGACACACTTCGGGAAACTGCAGTTCGAGGTGTGTGGTCGGACATATCGATGTGCCCCATTCAGCCTCGTAACAATCAAATTTTTAGTACGCGAACAATAGTATTACGATTTGTCACATTTTTTCTGTTTCAAGGCTTTAATTAATCGCTATGAATCCAACTTACAGTCTCGATGAATAACATTCCATTAAGTCAGAATAGAATTCGATTATCCAAATGCTTTGATCATCGTGTCATTTCATTATCCATGCCCTTTAATTTCTCGTTCTTCTACTTCTGGATATAATTGCGTCGATAGTGATCTCTATGAGACTAAGAGTATTTATCCATCGAAGAAGAAGCTCCAAGATTAGTACCATTAAAGTAACAGACCATGATCTCGATGTTCGTCATCAACTATATTTCCTGTATGAAGACTCCTGCTAGGTTCCACTATTATTTCTCATTATTCGTAATCGCAGATCTTGTCCGGTTGTACGAAACGTGACGTAATTATTGTAGAACTACAAAGAGAAAAAATTAAATAGCTAATTAAAAGGTAGCTAGAATAGTAGAATAATACAAGAATCCTTGTCGCGCAAGTTGGTATTCAGCGCTTGAAATTGCAGCGTCGCAACATCTATCTTTTCTTTTTCTTATGGCGTTTATGAATGAGTGTTTCCGATGCAACAAAGGCCCACACACGGAATGAATAGAAAATATTGACAAAAGAAATTGTTTCGTGCACCCTACTCCGCTCCCTTCGTCATCGAGCTATCGTGTACACGCAGTATGACATCATCGGTTGCAGACTCGACTCTCGCGTAAACTGCGTCAGAATTATTTATAGCGACGACCCATCCGTCGAAACTGTAACTGTACTTTCATCCATTTGAGAAATCAAAGCATCCACATTGAAGAGACAAGAGACATCCGATGATCCACTCATGCCACTGTCGAGAGATCTTGTTTCTTTCCTCTCTGAAATCATAAAAAATGAAGCAATTAGTACGGTCGCATAAATGACAGGACGTTGAAGCGATTAACTGCGCAAGAAATCTAGTTATACGAGTTAATAAATCAGATATCGGGATCGAAGAGTCTTGTTCACTTAAAATCGTCAAAAATCAGCATAGACCAAGCGACTAAGCTAAGAGACGGGTGAACAGGAAATGTTAGCGAGCGTTCAACGTACACAGTCAAGGGAATCCAGTCAGCTGGAGAGCAACGAAGATCGTGTTTACAAGGATTACAGTTCCTAGCGCGTGGCGTAAGACGTGGTGCAGCCGTAGACGCCGGCGCAGCTGCAGCTGCAGTCGCAGCCTGAACTGACCGGACGTCGAACCCGAGAAATGCTCTAGCCTGCTAGATGTATCGTAATAAGTAGACAAAGTAGCCCACGGGCAGGGCGAATCCAGGGAGGATGAGCTACTCGCACATTTGCATACGTCTGTGTTCCAACACCGGCAGATTCTTCAAGTTTTATCGACTTCTACGCCCCACTTGCGATATCTCTTGCAGCACAGTCAGGACAGAAGAGCACTCGTTTCCTTCCTCTCTTTTTCGCGAAGAAAACGGTACGCTTAACGTGAGACCTGGATGCTGTATGAGAGCCTCGATATATCGAGATGCACATCTCAAGATTCGCGTGCATCAGTCACACCCACGTGCATTCCGAGGATACTGCACGGCTTCCCCGTGGCTAATCGAAGGAACGAGCCACGGAAATAACAACTTCTCCTGGATGTTACGTAAATTCTGGCTAATAAGATCTCCCGTAGGTTAGAGACGGAATTAATATCCGCCGTCGTGGGTGAATATAAATCTCTGACAAGGATCACGCTCCGGTGTTTACGTGTGCATGCTCGCGTGCATTCTCTGGCGTGCTATCTTGCAGTGTTGGCTTTACGTGAAACGCTTAATGCGCTCAAAAAAAACGTGCGTTTAACGCCTAGCCGCATCACTTCGCGACTTTCTTCACGGCGGTTGGAAGAAACCTTCCAACTTGGCAGAAAATCAAATGGTATAACGGATATCTCCGAGGGAGCTTCGTTGTTTTATACGTGTCATTAATATGCAACGTTGCAGCAGACGCAGTGGAGTTGGGGCGAAGAAGAGCCAAACGTTGATCTTCGAAAGGCGAATTGCTTCTGGCATACATTTTATTTTCTTCATTGTTATCTCAGCAACGATAAATACTTGCAACCTCTATATGACTTCTCGATGTTGCACTATCGTTCGGCCAGGTCGCTATTAAAATTATTCTAATTGCGAGTATAGAACACGATAAATATTACCAGGGAGGATTGAAAGCACCGCAGGTGAGAAAGTCATAGGGACGTTTAATAGTAATAATTAAGAGGCGGTGGTGATGAGTCAGCTGATAGTTCATTTGCATAAAACCCCCGGCTACCGTAGCACCTTCGTGCCAGGAGCCAAAAGGTGTACATCCATGACCCATTCGACGTAATAAACATGCTATCTCCCCATGGCCTCGACAACGAATTTTTCTATCAGGTACGAACGTCCGACGATGAAGGGACAAGATAATGAATAATAATTCACGTTTACAATGTCTCGCGTGATCAAAAATCCTCGCACTACGCTTTCATTAAATTCCACGATAAAATGTGTTATTACGAGACACGCGAAGATCTTCTGCATTCCCAAAATTCCCTTCACAGGATCGAACTAGGGACATATTTGCCCCGTGAGCAACGTCTTATCGAAGTTGCATACGAAGCAATTAAATTATCTCGCTCCGCTATTCGCAAGATGATAACGACCCTGCAAGCATTCTGAAAATATCAGATATGCATGCATCGAATATGGCGTGTCTTCGAAACATCTAGAAGGGATCGCACGCAAAACAACTTTTAGTGTACCGGGTCTCGAAGATCGTCGCATTGGGTGGTCGATCATGCGGAAATGGAGAGCCTAATGGCTCGCTTAAACTTTGTCTTTACGCGACTAACAATAATTCGATTAGCCTTCAACGTTTCCCCTTGATAGTCACGTTTCCCGTAAAGATACCCATTCAATATTCCTATCTAGATAGAGATTGAATTTCTGAATAGCTCGAACATGGTATTCATCCGTGAATCATTTTATGAGTACCTTTCGTGCGAGTTCGGTAGATCCCCGAAGAAACCGGGATGGATGTAGGATCATCGAGGAAATCAATGCAATAACCGATGGGTATACGTGACTCTGCAAGAAGGGAATACCGTGGATGCCTTGCGGTCTGATAACTTCTCATCCAGCATCGCGACGATGGAATTCAACTCCTGTCATTCCTGTTGCCACGTCACTTGACCGAGGCCTTGCCTTGCGTTAAACCACGGCCAACGGTATACGGAGAGGATAGTTTTGAAGAATTTTTGAACCGTTAGAGCACGTAGCGAGAGAACAATGCTTCAGTCTCCACGATGGAAACGGAACGACGTATGATAGGTGCAACGGTACTTTATAATAAATTTCCACTTTCGGTCAATCCAGCATGCGTTCGAATTCGCGTTCTCGTGGTTTGGCATCTCGTGTTTTACGACGGTCAAAGTGGGTGTTGCCTGCTGAAGACAGACCTAACTCACGAACGTCGCTATTTGCTCTGGCCAAGAAATAGTTAGCTTCGATGTTACTGGATTACAAAAACTGCGAGCGAAGTAACCGTGGTTTGAATTTCATCCATACCAAAGAAATTTCATAGCGGTTTCAAACGGAATTCCCATGAGTAGCAAAATTCTCCTTCGTCCAGTCATCCTTCAAAGTATTAGATATCCTCGAGGTTGCACAATAAGTAAAACGATGCCGAAATAATAGTACGTGATTCGTGCGAAATAGTCTCTAATCCTAGCTATTAACATCGATTCTTGCTGTACAGCACACGTTACACGTTCATCATGGCTGTTTGTGCAAAGGCATCGGCAATCCGTGACCACGTCCGTTTCAAAGATCCTCTCGGGTTCGCGTTCGTTTTGCTCCTTTTCCGCTTCCTTTTCATCCATCTCCACTGTAACCCTCCCGTTCCCTTCTTCTGCCCCTATCTTCACGTATAAAGGCATGCACACGCAAGCAGCCCCTCTCTCTACTCGTACGTGTTCGTGTAAACGTGCGATTCCTCGAGCCTGCCGGACTCGTTCGTGTAGGTGGACTTCTCACATCGGCGACCTCGAAAACTTCCAACATCTCCTCCAGGATGTACACCAAGCGGCTGAGACGAATCGTAGGGAGACTAAAGGCCACACCGAGTCGAATATATTAGGCTCTTTCGACAGACTTCTTTCGTCGGCCGCTAATTGATGGCTCTCCCGTGATCCTTTCCTCAGAGAATACCCGCATTCTACGGGATCTATTATCTCCTTACGCACACGGCAAACGTTACCTTTGTGTTTGCAACTGTTTTGCACGGAAGAATTTGAAATTTCTTGGGTAGAATAATAAACATTGTTTTGTTCCTTTATTTTGAACTAGTGCTGTTCGAATAGGTGAGGGTAGCTTTAGATGAGGGTAGCCATATACAAAACCTTCGAAGAAAGGAGTTAAATATCAATGATGAACCAAGCAAAATAAGCAAAGATGAAAATCAATAGCAATAGACTGTTGCGTAACGATGAAGGTCGGATTAATTCAAGATACTTATGAGCTTATCCTAAGTGCAATCTAGGTGCAATGAGCACCTAATCGTAATTTAGTTTATTATAGGCACATTCGTTACATAGGTATTGATTTTCGATAATGATACTCACAATTTGTGGTAATACGAATCCAAGCATACGTGCTACATCACCGATCCTCAAAAATCACCGACATCGCCGACATCCTTCGACATCCACGCGATTTCCAGCTACCCACGAACTAACTAAACGAGTCTTCGAAGAATCTATTTACGTCGAAGAAACCAATAGCCATGGCTGGAAATCGTAAAAAGGAACACAGTCACGCGTTATAAAGAGCTGCATAACTCTACAAAACCGAGCTTCAGGAATTCTCCATCCAGATAACACAGACGGAAGATCACAGTCGAGGCGAACCGCAAAAAAATGTGTCTGGGAGAATACGAAATCGCAAAAATCCCTCACGTTCACCGGGGTGGTCTATACCATAAGGGAATACAATCCTAAAAAACGATTGAACATCGAGGGTCTTTTTGCGTCGAGTTAGATTCAAGTGAGGATCGTGTGACAACACGGTGAGCCTACCTTTAGGGTGTGGTGTGCACCGCGAGAAATCATGGTCATGCCTGTAAATAGAGTACACGAGGGGTCTCCGATCGGTTCTGTCCTGGCCATAAAAGCGGTGCCCCTTCGTTGCTAGGTAGGTGTGAAACGTAAAGTCAGCGATCTGACGAGGCTCGGGCCGATGCACTGCAGATTGCAAGTATCCTTGCTGAGGTCGGACGCCGAGCTTCGTCGAAGGTCGTTGCCTGCTCGATATACACGGTGTACCTTGAGAATTTTCGCGCAGCCTCCGTTCCGTGGACGTTCTCCTCTCTCCTTGATGCAGAAAGTACTGAACTTCGAGGGGAAAGGCGGATATGTAGCCTGCCGAAGTACTCTGTTAATCTCTTTGAAAGGATCCGTGCACATCTTTTTCTGCTTTCATTTTGTTTACTTGTCCACAGTATCTTGCCAACTTAGGGTTTGGTCTTGGAAGGGGAATGCGTTCACCAAGCATTCTCAAATAGTTTTTCTCTTTTTCGTAAATCTTTTATAGATTTATTTCTGCTCGTATATTTCCACATTAAAGACCATTCATTTTTTTGACACGAGTCTGTAAGAACTACCATACTTTATAAAACAGAGACCAGGTCGTTTCGTATATTAAGTAACCGCGACTACACGGTTTAATTGAATTCTTCGATTAAGCGCTAATACCCTTCACAAGATACGATCATCTTCGTTTTTTCAATTAACTCGTATCGTTCTGCATGTTGTCGCGATATCAGACCATTTTTATTACACTTTGTCAGCGGTTTAATAATCCGACAAGAAGAAGATAAAACAGAGGGAGGACAATTAATTCGTGTTACGTTAACACGTTAACGATGATAATGATATCGCGTCGCGAACGACGAACACGATCTGAAACTTCTCGGAAGATTCTACCAAGGTGGTGATTCTTGCTTTGCAATTCTGCTAGGAAGGACGAAGCATTCTTAACATCGTAAACCGTACTTATGCATCATTTTTTCGAATTATCTTATTCTATAAGCTAATGATAATAATCAATTCGTCGTAAATTCTCATCGTTCGTTTCTCTTTTGGACAAGAATGACCTCACTGTTAAATTGAAATCAATGCATGCAGTAACGATATTATTTTTATGCGAACTTTTTAAGCTTTCTTCATGGCTTGCTCGATCGCTATGGTGCGAGGGGTAGCTAGGCAAACACATAATCGCAACTGAAACGCCCACAGATAATTGTCTCTGTTCTCTAAGAACGATCATCGTCGTCGTTTGATTACACTTATTGTCCGTCATTGCAGCAGGAAGCTTTGATTGCGAATTACTCTCATTAGAGGCGATTATCGTTCGTATTAATGGTAATGATCCGACAGCCAGCATGCATGAATGCGCCAAAAAGAATTAATCGACCTGGAAAATTAAATGGTTGGAAGTAGTAACGGATTACAAATGAAAGAAAAGATTTAAAACAAAGGAAACAGCCTACCTACCGTGAACTTTAAAACATTCTTTATACATTTTGCGATCAGTTCTTTTGATCGTGTGTCATGTAGCACCATTCAGAATATCGAGGGAACTAATAAGTAATCAATTTCACTTGGTTCATGGTACACGAAAGGGAAACGTGCTGGCATGGCGGCGAAGTGGACGTGGTCGAGGGAAGAAATGACGAAGCTGCTCCTTTCTCGGCAGTATAAACGAACGTGACGAAGAATCGGCGAGGAGAGAAGGCGAGGAGCGAATGGTCCGGTTTTTGCTAGCAGGGTGCAAGGACAGACGGATTGCTCGGAGGACTGAAAGTCCAAGGGAACGTGATCGGCGTCACAGCAACGATTACCGCGGCCGAAACGCTCGTAAACGAGAACTGCAACAGCCACACCGAAACCCGCCTCTACACACGCGTTCTTGCTCGCTTGTTCAAACAACGAACGAAACGATCTACAATGGTACAGTGTAGAAAGGGGTACAGATAAGAATCACTTAGTATGGTGTGACTTGATTTACTTTATGTGCCTGATATTGTAAAAAAGGCGTCTCGTAGTGATTCAGCGTGATCTAGGCATGTAGCTGAAGCTGAGCATGTCTATGGACTGAGCTACTTCAAATAGACAAATCGTAATTTTGATAAGATCAAAGACATTGGGACTAAAATATTTTACTATGTAAGAATAAAGTTATTCGTAAGAATGTAATGTAAGAAAATCGTGCAACTTTGTTCTAGGACGACGGCGGTATCGAATACTTCAATACAATAGTGGTACAACCACACCTGAAGCTGGTCACGAACCAGGGCAGAGGTTTTCATGTGAGATGTCGATACCAGACGCGAGACAAAGTAGTAACGAACGATCATACCCACGTAGCCATGCTGCAGTCCCTACCGCTCCAGGTAACGATGCCATTTTCCCTCAAATTTTATATCTAATAAGTGTTTATCTGATTATTGCTATAAACTCTAATAGAGCCCAAGTTACAGCAATATCAAACGTAATGCTTGATTATGGTATTCAGGATGAGTCTATTTTCTAATTTAGTACAAGACGTAGGTAACCTTTTTCCCTTCTTGGCAAAAAAGAATCGTGCAATCGAGGAACGAAAGATCAAGGAACGTTCCGTAGATGAATAATAAATTGCGTTTTACGTCTCTCGACAGGCAACAGCTCCTATGCCAGGATGCACGATGAAGATCTTCAGCGGAGATCCAACGAGGCATCAAGTGGCGGAAAACGTGAAGATCGGAGACCCTCTGACCTTGGTCATTAGCATCGACAAACAGGAAATGTTCGGCTTGAAGATCTCCGACTGCCTGGTGCGCGATGGCCTAGGATGGGGAGAGCAGAGGCTTATAAACGACGAGGGGTAATTTTATCTTGCATATACTGAAGCAAAAATTATGTCTTCCAACTTAATTCGTTTCTTTTACTTTATTCTATCCACGGAGATGTTTAATAATAGACAGGAAAGCGGCCGTAAGAACAATTCTTCGGCATGCATTCAGGTACAAATAAATTGCTCGCGTCAGAGCATACGATGAATTATTCAAGGTTCGGAATTCAGGGTACAAAGCGGGTCGGTTCACTGACTTCTTTTCATAAGCAAATCAGCTGATCCAACCAACAGGTTGCACGCACACTTTCCCTCTCGACTTGCTCGTATAACTCAGAGCCAGTCAAATTTCTGGTGTTTACGATAGAGTTCACAATAAAACGCTTTCTTATTGATCGATTTCCATGGAATAATTTCTGCGTGGATAAAACAAGTATGAAAAGTTTCTTACGTGATAACACCTACCTAAAGTGCGCTTTTATTGCAGCTGCCCAGTTGACGGCGAAATCATGGGACAGTTCACGTACAACGAGGATAAAACAGAGGCAAAGGTGAACTTCCAAGCACACAAGTTCCCCTATACAGCCAGTGTCTATTATCAGTGTAACGTGAGATTATGCGTGAAACACGGTGGAGGATGCAGCAATACGGTAAACAAATATTTTAGTATCGAAGTTCAAGTTCTAAATAATAGCTTCGAAAGATAAGAAAGAACTGTTGCACTGCGTAAAGATTCGAAGAGTAGAATCCCACGAAGAGTCATTTGGAGAGTTTCCAAAAGTGATCATCAATATTCTACTGTTGCAGCCACCGGCGTGTAATTTGGTATCCAGACGACGCAGGGACACTGCTAACGATAATACAGTGAAAGGTGTCGAAGGCTTGGACGGAGGAACGCCAGCTACCATCGAGGTTTATAGCGGACTTTATGTGAACGAAGCCTCGGACATTGGCTCCAAGTCGGACTTCACCGATGATGTCTTCAGAGAAAGGGTAAGTTCATTGATATTCCTCTCCTTCATCGACTTCTCGATAGAAGAATCATAATTCCTAGAAGAAAAAAATTTAATCAATGCGAAGGAAGATAACTGAGCTTGACTTCAACTTACATTTACAGACTATTGATGATCCCAACAGCATCTGCATATCGCAAAGGAGCTTCGCCATCGGCATCGCGATCGCGGGTCTGATCCTCATGCTGGCGGTAGTCGCGGCCATTTTGGTACTGTTGGCCAAGAGGCGACACAAGAGCGTTTCGACGACGGGTTCGTCCATATATAGCGGACCTTACACGAACACTGCATACAGTCACAGCAGCTAAGTTCATCTGAACCTCGATATCCTGAAACAAACGAGGGATTCGAATAAGAAACTCTAGCTACATGGTAGTGAAGCGATCGAAAAGTCGACCAATCAGTGTTACGAATATCGAGAAAGGAAATCTTTCCAATTCTTTCCAGTTTTACGACAGCCTCGATATATTGAGGCGTAGAGAATTTAGGTGGATTACACGAGATTTTGCTCAACTGCCGATGCTATTATTGTTTCTTCGAGGAAATAGCTCAGAACCTAAAGGGTCCTAACACGTGATCGAACGTGCTGGATTATTTCTGCTGCTTTATTCAGAGATATTTATCATTTCTTGCCATCAACCTGATAACTCATTTAACAACTGCCCCTTCGGTACATCGTTGTGAAATTATTCATAGAAGCACGTGTTAGGACTTAAGCAGTTTTAGAGAAATCCTAGCCTAGCCCGACAACTTGAAACGAATCGATACGAATCCTTAGGATTAACTTTAATATATACATTATATTAT